>NC_143028.1:39432500-39677500 GCF_057628025.1 Oncorhynchus mykiss
CACAGCAATGAATGCATAGAAATGTGGCGCCATAGAAATGTGGCGTCATAGAAATGTGGCGCCATAGAAATGTGGCACCATAGAAATATGGCGCCATAGAAATGTGGCGTCATAGAAATGTGGCGTCATAGAAATGTGGAGCCATAGAAATGTGGTGCCATAGAAATGTGGTGCCATAGAAATGTGGCGTCAAAGAGATGTGGAGTCATAGAAATGTGCATATTCATAGATTTGTGGCACTATAGAAATGTGGATGCATAGAAATGTGGCATCATAGAAATGTGCATGCATAGAAATGTGGCACCATAGAAATGTGGATGCATAGAAATATGGTGTCACAGAAATGTGGCACCATAGAAATGTGGCACCATAGAAATGTGCATGCATAGAAATGTGGCGTCATAGAAATGCGCATGCATAGAAATGTGGCGTCATAGAAATGTGCATGCATAGAAATGTGCATGCATAGAAAATGGTACAAGGCTTTAGTACAAACAAGTGTAAGAACTTTTTTTGCTGTACCTTTTAAATTAGATGATAAAAGATGCAAGCACGCTAAGAGGGTGCGTTGTGTTCTCAGAAAAATGCTGGTAAAATGCTAGTGCGTTTAAACAATCCATTTGGCTCAGTTGGTAGAGCATGGTGCTTTGCAACGCCAGGTTTGATTCCCACGATGAACCAGTACGAAAATGTATGAACTCACAACTTTAAGTTGAACTGGATAAGAACGTATGCTAAATGACTTTTAAAAAATACATGTGTCAATGTGAAGGATAAACATTTAATATGCTCTGATGATAAGTCATGCTGGTTTCATGGATGGTGCAAGAAGTTCTGTTTGATGTTGTGCTCCAGGTTGTTCTTCCCCTTTCGATGACAGAATCGTGTTATGTGTGTGTGCACGGAGCAGAAGGGCAGAGCTGAGTGTAAGTAATCTTTAATATAGGTGAAGCTTATATCTGATGGATGGCTCATCTCCATTGCCCTAGAGATGTCACAACAGGGAAAGCTAGGCCAAGGCTCAAGTTCAAAACAAAAGGTTAAATTCCTAATGTGTTGAGATTTATCGCAGCCAAAAGAAAGGGTATATCTCCCTGGAGTCACTTCTACATAGGTGTTTGTGTGTGTGAGGGAGAGGGGAATCTGCAGCAGGCAGCCATATCAGCTCCTTAAAGCCAGAGCAGAGGTGAAATGTGCACCTCCAGTAGAGACACAAACCTTTCGCATGGGGTCTCAAGGTGATAACAGAATTTGATGAGTATCGATTGACCCAAGGTAATTTTGTTCACTCTTACTATACATCAAGACTCTTTGACACAACTGCTATTTGCTTGAGATAAGGTTATCAGTCATGAAAAAAAATGGAAACTGAAAACAGGTTGTCCTTTCAGATATATGATTTTCATTTTCTTCCTGGATCGTTTTGTCTCTCTTTCTTCAATCCCTTCTCTTTCAATCTTCTCTTTGTAAGGAAAAAAGATTAACCTTTCAAAAGATTTTTGTTATTTCAATATTTTTGTCCATTTTTTAATCTTGATCAAATTGAGAGCTGTGACATTGCTGTCCGTCCAGCCAGGACATGTCTGCTTCAGGTGGCCTTTGGCTTCAGGTAACAGCTCGGAATCAACGATCTGATTTCCAGCTTGTCTCAAATTACGCCACATGTAGCTTTCTTTCCCTTTCCCCACCATTGAGATGTACTGCACAGATCACGTGAACCCACAGACCAGCACTCTAAAGAGACCACCCTATCCATATTTATACCCAGTGAGGCAGTGTACTCTGCAAGGCGTTTGAGCTAGATATTTCCCTGGCCTCTCACAAAAGCTCTGCCACCCTTTAAAAATTCCAGTCATGGTTCAGCAAGGTGTCTGCTGTCAATTTTATTTATAAACCTCCCTGCCCTAGTCTTTCATTCAGACAGGCGCTCTCCCACCTCCCACTCACCTCCCATACAAAGACATGGAGGGGAGCAGACACCACCCACAAGACACCCTCCAAGGTAAGAGGTAGACATACATTACTCAAAACAGCACTTAACGCAATCACTGGGCAAAGAAACACAAGCCTCAGCATTAACACAGCAGCACAATAAAACCTGTAGTGTTTAGGTGTATAAAAATGCCACAATACATCCCAACAGCACACTGCATGAAATCTTTTTTTTTTTACGGAGAGCCACGCTCCAGATATTACCTCCTGTTTCTCTTTGCCCCTGCTTCGCCACTCATGCAACAGACACTCGGGCTGTGAGGGTTTGATGGCTCCCAGGGTGCGAGTCAGGGCTCTCTGACAATAGGCTCTGATAGTCACAAGCCCAAATGTTGGTTCCCTCCATGGGGCTGTCTGCAGAGAAGCCCTGATAAAACAGCCGCCCTGAAGAATGCCAGAGGAGCACTCACACACTCTATCACTGTGACATAATGAGGACAATTGCATGTATCGCCTATTCATTTACAGCTCCCATTTCAGCAAGAAAAAGGAAAATCATAAACGTAACATGTACATGTATAATACTCATGTAATGAATGATTCATTCACCATTAAATGTCGTATTTTTTACAAATTATTCCACAAAATCTCCCATTGTCGAATCTATTAGATGTTCCAAACAGCTGTCCCCCGTCCATGAGGCATTGCAGCACATACAATGCTGTGTGTATATCGGTGTAGAAAATGTGTCTCCTGGATTGATGGATTGAGCTGTGATGCTTAAAGGGGACTGGGTGCTGCAGTTGACACAGCTGCCTCTAAACCCACTAGCAACCTGCTGCCGTGTTTCCAATAACATAGGGTAGGCCCACCACAATCTCACTGTCCCGCTGTCTTTCTACACGACAAAGTACTACATACAGTATGACATTCTGGAATGGTATCACAGGTACTGTAAATGCACTGACAGTAAGAAAAAACAAAACGTTTCATTGGAACATTTCCAGCATATACATTCTGCACGACACATCTGTCGGATATCATAAGCTTGCACATTCGGTTTGCGAGAAACAGGCTATTGATGACTAAGGTAAAGGCAAGCGTGCAAATGTTGACCCTTGGTTTAAAAGAATAAAGTAAGTTAAAAAAAGAAATGCAAAAATAAAATCACCAAACGATCATGTGTTTGGCTGTTTTGAAACTAATGAGACTACACAATATTGTTTACAAGGAGAAGGTCCAATATTTTTTCACATACTGTGCATTCTGTTCGCAGCATGATTTTAGTGGGTGATCTTTTCAATTAAATACATTTATTTCACTCTTCCCGTGGTAGGAATGCCCTCATCTAAAAAGTGCACTGTAATAGATGTATTTGCTGCAGACAAAAGTATATTCAACAGGCAGGCTTTTTCAAACCATTCATGGATTACTCCAAGTCTGGCCCTCTTTGGGTTCTTTGCCAGGCAACATTTAAATGACATTGTTGAAGGATGTCTGGTCTTACCTTCACTATATTGTCTGGAGTTAGAAAGTACCTTCTAACGATTTGTCATTCAACCAATCAATCAAATGTATTTACAAAGCCCTTTTTACATCAGCCGATTCATACTCCTTGCCCTGGATGATCACCGCGGCGACTGCAGTAATTACTTTGTCCGTGTAGATTCTCAAAACATACATGTCTGCTACATCTCATCTTCATGGGGTGTTGTCAAGTTTGCGTCCATGGTAAACGTACGGTAACAAGACTCTCTCTCTGTGTATGATGATTGAGTTCCAGGCTTGGATTACTCCAGCCTGCTGACAGGATCCACTAAAACCTGGAAAAATGCACATGTAGGAGTACACTGAGGAAGGACAACTGTGGGTGCTGCCTGCCTAGCGCTACTGTAAACTATTTCAAAAAGAAATTGGACTCCGTTTCTCCAGTGAGACATTACTGGCATCACAAATGCAATTTTAGCCAACCCTTTTCTCTGAATTGTCAGTGGACCACAGATTGTATTTCCTTGAACAAAATAGCTGTGACTTGGTTGGATATATTTGCTCAGCGATGCTTCAATAGCATTTACTGGCTTCCCAGACGACTGCTCTCCTGTAGCCCAGAGGAAGATTGTCAAACTCAACTGCCTCTAACTGTAACCCAACAAGTTTGAAGATTGTTGCACTGGTGTCATAAATATATGACAAAAAGTGTCTAACAACTTTCTAATTTCAAGATGCCAGGTGCATTCAAATACTAGGGGGTTAAGGAAGACTGGAAAAATCAAAGCCCACAGAAACTACGTTGTGAAAAATAAAAAGGAATGTACTCAGAGCACTCTATAATAATAGTCTATTAAGCTCCCAATGTCTTTGCAAGTTAATGAGACATGAAAGCCTATTTTCAGTATTTCGGATCTAAGTGCTACATGCTCTATCCTATTTCCATGGAAGGCAGGAATTGCAGTGATGTAAGAACCGTCATGCAGTTTTCTGTGTGAGATGATGAGACTAATCCAGAACTATTCAATCAAATGATACTTTTTGGTCAAGTCATTTTTCAGTGTCACATTCCTTTATATTTGATCCATGCGGTAAGCGTGTCCCATTGGCATCATCTATCATCATCAAGTCTGGCAACTTGGCTCTCCTGGCCACTGGGCTGTCACTCTTAGGAGACGGATGCCTCAAAGAAACATGAGTCAATCAAAAAACGGAAAGTATCAAAAACACACACACACACACACACACACACACACACACACACACACACACACACACACACACACACACACACACACACACACACACACACACACACACACACAAACAACACTGTCTGTACTAATGGCCCAATGATGCATTGAGGCTTCAGGCAGTCTGGCTCTGTGTAGTTATCTCAGCTATGAGCTGGCAACTGCCTCCCTTTTTAAGGGGTATTTCAGGAATCTGTCCTTTTCAGCCTAGTTATGCATGTGAAGGATTTCACATGGCAGCTACGCCCCTTAGTCCAGTCCCTGTGCCAGGTTTTTTAAAGCCATGGCCATGAGACAAGTCTGAAAATGGGGCCACTTGGATGAGATAAGTTCTTGTCAAGCATTGCAAACATGAATTCTGATCATTCTTAGTGTACAATAGGGTCATGCGACTGCCCTTCATGCAGTTTATAATATTCTCCCTGGCCCTTATTTAATAAAAAACAGTAACCATTTCTCAGTGGTGCAGAAGGGGCAAGTATCAAATACGTTTTTGAAATGGGACGGCTGTTTGTCTACCTGATTTGAGTGTCTTCGTCTGTAGAAAGTTGATTGAAAGACAGAAGTTCAGGAAGCAATGGAAAACAGCAGCAAAGAACATCTGTGCTTTTCATAAAATGGAGAAAAAATAAGGAGGGAACAAGACATGCAACAGATTTTCTGATGTGGTCACCGAGGGTTGAACACTGTACAGACATTGAGGATGGCAACGTTAATTGAGGTCATACCACTAGGGCGCACACTCCATTAGACCCAATTTTCCTTGGAACCAGACTTTGCCCGCAGGAGCATGGGGAAAAATTTGAACAAATTAGCTTATTTTTCTTCAGAGAGTTTACTGGGATTTGGGAAAACTGGGATCATTACATCAAATCAGATCTGTGTTTACACACTGTTGTGTACTATTTCCCTCTTGCCAGCCATAATAAAGGACTAGTTGCCAAGTTGCAAAAACCATGTCATTAATCTCTTGGTGGGTTCCACTCAATTACTCAAATCTCTCAAAGGAGTAGAAAACAGACTGGTGATGAGAAATTGGTTTTAGTTCTTTAATTAGAAATATTCTCATTTTAGAATTACATTTCAATTGATACAACATAATCATCCAATTTTATTATCATTTGTGAGCACCTGTTAACACATAATCACATGTTTAATGGTATGCCACATTGTGACAATGGTTACAAATGATTGTGACAAATGTGTTTGTTAGGCCTTAAAAATTAAATGTATCACTCAGGGCTCTTCCTAATTACCATAGACTGAAGCCAATTTCTCACCAGGAGTTTTATACAGGCCTCAAAACTAACTTTGACTGATTATATAATATTATTCTAATAATAATAATGATAATAATAATGCATTTTATTTAAAGTACTTTTCAAGTTACTTTACATACACAAGATAATCAGTGGGATAAAAAGCTGTAAAATCACACATTAAAATAAGTATGTAAAAGTAGACTTAACATAAGGACAGACTTACCAGGACAGACTTACCCGACTTAATCATGATGACAGACTAAACAGGGAAGGAACGAGACAAGGGATAAAAGCTAAGACAAACAGAGTATCCGGGTAAGCCTATGTGAAGAGGTGTCTTTAGTTTGGACTTGAATATCTGTATGGATTGTGAGGTTCTGACATGGAGATGGAGGGAGATCCAGAGTTGGGGAGCTGCACTACTAAAAGCCCGGTCTCCCATGGAGCAGAGCCTGGTGCGAGGGATGTTGAGGAGGCCAGTGTTAGAAAAGCGCAGTGAGTGTGCACTCCTCTACCTGGAACCAAAAGGGTTCTACCTGGAACCAAAAGGGTTCTACCTGGAACCAAAAAGGGTTCTAAATGCAACCAAAAAGGGTTCTTCAAAGGGTTCTAAATCTTCATGCTTCCTGGGGTGTATTCATTACGTCTTTCAACGGAAACCGTTTACCGTTTAAGAACCAAACAGAAGCAAACAGAGCAAACGGAATGAATACACCCCTGGTTGGACATTGTAACAGGCAAACAGAGGTGCGTTTAGGAGCAATGTGTTGTGCGGTTCATGCCAACCTGTAAATTGGGGAAGGATAATTGGTGAACATATAATGTATAATGAAGTGTTTAATGGTGAAAGGCATTATGGAACCCGAAAGGGATCTACCTGCAACCAAAAAGGTTATTCAAAGGGTTCTCCTATGGATAGCCGAAGAACCCTTTAAGGTTCTAGATAGCACCTTTTTTCTAAGATTGTAGGGGGTCAGTAAAATATGTGGGCGCCAGTCCATTGAGTGCTTTTGTAGGTGAGCAGGAGCAGTTGAAGGTGATCCTGTATTGAACTGGGAGGCAGTGGAGTTTTATGAGGGTGGGGGTGATGTGGTCCCAAGGTTTAGTGTGTGTGAGGACTCGTGCAGCTGAATTTTTTATGTGTAGAAGTCTGTCCAGTGTTTTGGTGGGGAGTCCGTAGGGAATGGTGTTGCAGTAGTCCATGAATGATAAAGACGTGAGTGAGGGTTTCAGAGAGGGTCGGAGTTGTGAGATGTTTTGGAGGTGGAAGAAAGCTGACTTGGTGATGTTCTGTATGATGGCGGGTTTAAATGACAGACTGGGCTCAAATGTGACACCAAGGTTCCTGACTGTGGAGATGAAGTGGATGGTACAGCCATCGATAGTCATGTTGAGTTGACCCAGTTTCTTGATGAGGGATTTGGGGCCCATGATCTCAGTCTTTGTCATTGTTTACTTTCTGAAAATGTATTGCTCATCCAAGTGTTCACTTGTGCAAAATAGTCTTATTTGTACTTGTTAGCCTCTTGTAACCTGTTAGCCTCTTGTAACCTGTTAGTGTCTCTCTCGTTATGTAGAGCACATGGAGATTGAGTACTAAATAATACAAAGTGTGAGAGAATAACATTAATTTGTGTTATTATCACTAATATGCTGCATAACACACCAATTCTTATCACACCTGCCTTCCTTAATTAAAACTGCAAAAGCAAACTGCTGTCGGTTTAGATTCTGTCACACTGTTCCGCCTCACCTTCAGAGTTTATTGGGGCTAATGGAAGCAGCTCATAACAGCTCCATGCCTCCCTCACTTTTATGGGGAAACTCACTTGTTTATTTTCACCATATGGTTGGTTGCTGCATCCCTGAAGACCAGTTTCAATTGGGACCTAAAAAGAGTTACCTTCACAAAAGCCCTCCCTGCACAAATGCCCCAGTCTCTTGCCGATGTCATTTATCAAAAACAATTTAATCAAATATAGGTTTTGTAATTGCAGAAATGTTCTCAATTAGTTTGATTGTTGATCACTGGTGAAAACAAAAATGAAATGTATGGTAATGTGTGGTCACGGATGGCGATGTACTTAGTTTACTTAGTTTAGGCACTTAGTTTAGGCACCAAAGTTGTCCATTTATGTATTTGTTGATTAAAATGAAAACTACAGTACCAATGGTCCTCTTTCAGAATGAACGCTAAAGTTACGCTAAAGAAACGTAAACACTTACTTCTTTGTCCAAATATTTTTTGAGGAGTCATTAATGTGTCCTGGGTGTATTCATTACGTCTTGCAACAGAAACATACCATTTACCATTTAAAAAACAAACGGAAGCAAACAGATCAAACGGAGAAAAAAAACAGGAAGGGACCTACTTGAATTTGTCCAATAGAAACTCTTGTTTTCATTTCAAAACATTTTCCATTTGGAGTAAATGGTTTATGTACCTCAGCGTAATGAATACACCCCTGGTTGGAGATTGTGGCAGGCAAACAGGGGTGTGTTTAGGAGCGATGCGTTGTGCGGTTCATGCCAACCTGTAATTTAGGGAAGGATAATTGGTGAATGCATAATGAAATGTTCATTGGTGAAATGCAAAATGGATAAACGGTATTTACACCCCTCATTTCCTGTTGTAGTCAGACAGTGGAAGGTTGGGCTACGTGTCTCTATGGTTGGGATTGAAATAACAAACATCTGATCAATCATTCTCTTCTCGTTCAAGTAGTCAGTTAAGTGATAATGCCAGAGAAGCCAGTGTTTGGAGGTTAAATTGGCACCGGTGTTGCAGGGCCTGACCGATCATTAGGGAGGATTAGGCAGCCGACTATGGCAGCAGATTAACGAGTACGGCATTTTCTGAGCTAAACTGACCAATACGTACTTCCAAAAACACATACAACCTCACATAATTCTGCCCCAAAACAATGACAGTTTCTCTCAACCGGTGTCACATGGTCTTTTTTAGCTGAGCACTGATGCCGCCCTGTGAAAAGAAGTGCCCACTTCGTCAAAGGCAGGACCGCAAAATATTTATCTTGTCCATTCCCAGCGCGCCTCTCCAGGGTGCTGTTGGAGAGACGCATCTCTGCGGCGCTCCACCAACGTTCCGTCAAAATAATAATAATATAACATAAATCTTATGGTAGAAAGAGTAGGCCTAAGTGGCCTTTTCTGTAGCCTACAGGCTGGAGATAAAATGTATAACAACGTAATGAGATGGAAACTTTTGAAATCATGCAGGTTTCTCCGATCAAATAGTTTAACCTAAATGGCCAGTAGCGGTGCATGATTAAAATAACTGGGGAAGCCAAGCCAGGAAAGAAAAGCCATATAGGCTCACGTGTTGTGATAATTGCGTTGTTTGCTCTATAACCTGTTAGTTCATGTGCCTTGACAATGTCATATATACACCTAAGGCCGGGACATTAAGAACACTTAGTGGGCAGAATAAATTCAACCACACCTTTTGTTTCAGCGCAAAACCAGAGAACAACATCTGTCCAGCGAAGTCCACAAAACATACAAAACAGCATGTCACAAACAACTACATGACCAACAGCATTGTCAAACAAGTTAATGTTCGTGACATTTTCCGACTACTTAACAACTAGGCCTATTGATTTAGAGCCACGGAGAGTTACCGGAAGTCGCAAAGAAAACAGGCTCTGCCTCCACTATTCCAGCAACATTTCAACTTCAACATCATCTAATCACCTATGCTGAGTCTAATACAGTGACAAATAAAAGATACCAAAAACCATTTCGTCCAATCAACGTAATTATGATGTGGCTGTCCATGTTACTGATTTCTGTGAATGTGTGTGTGTGTGTGTGTGTGTGTGTGTGTGTGTGTGTGTGTGTGTGTGTGTATGTGTGTGCGTGTATGTGTGTGCGTGGAAGAACACTATATATACAAAAGTATGTGGACACTCCTTCAAATTAGTGGATTCAGCTATTTCAGCCACACTCGTTGCTGTCAGGTGTATAAGATCGAGCACACAGCCATGCAATCTCCATAGACAAACATTGGCAGTAGAATGACCTTACTGAAGAGCTCAGTAACTTTCAACGTGTCACCGTCATAGGATGCCACCTTTCCAATAAGTAAGTCGGTCAAATTTCTGCCCTGCTAGACCTGCCCTAGCCAACTGTTACTGTGAGGTGGAAACATCTAGGAGCAACAACGGCTCAGCCATGAAGTGGTAGGCCACACAAGCTCACAGAACGGGACTTCCGAGTGCTGAAGCGCGTAGTGCATAAAAATCATCTGTCCTCGGTTGCAACGCTCACTACAGAGTTCCAAAACTGCACCTGGAAGCAATGTCAGCACAAGAACTGTTCGTCGGGAGCTTCATGAAATGGATTTCCATGGCCAAGCAGCCGCACACAAGCCTAAGATCACCATGCGCAATGCCAAGCGTCGGCTGGAGGGATGTAAAGCTTGCCACCATTGGAGTCTGCAGCAGTGGAAACGTGTTCTCTGGAGTGATGACTCACTCTGCCCCAATGCATAGTGCCAACTGTACAGTTTGGTGGTGGAGCAATAATGGTCTGGGGCTGTTTTTCGTGGTTCGGGCTATGCCCCTTTGTTCCAGTGAAGGGAAATACTAATGCTACAGCACACAATGACATTCTAGACAATGTTGTGCTTCCAACTTTGTGGCAACAGTTTGTGGAAGGCCCTTTACTGTTTCAGGATGACAATGACGGTATCCGTGCACAAAGCGAGGTCCATACAGAAATGGTTTGTCGAGATTGTTGTGGAAGAACATGACTGGCCCACACAGAGCCCTGACCTCAACCTCATCGAACACCTTTGGGATTCATTTGAACGCCGACTGCGAGCCAGGCGTAATCGCCCAACATCAGTGTCCGACCTCACTACTGCTCTTGTGGCTAAATGGAAGCAAGCCCCCACAGCAATCAGCAATGTTCCAGCATCTAGTGGAAAGCCTTCCCAGACTGGTGGAGGGTGTTATAGAAGCAAAGGGGGAGGGGGGGGGGGGGGGGGTCTACTCTGTATTAATGCTCAATGGTGGAAAAAGTACCCAACTGTCATACTTAAAAGTAAAGATACCTTCACAGAAAATGACTCAAGTAAAAGTGAAAGTCACCCAGTAAAATACTACTTGAGTAAAAGTCTAAAAGTATTTGGTTTTAAATATGCTTAAGTATCAAAAGTAAATGCAATTGCTCTTGATTAGTGTGTGAATTTGACAATTTTCCTGTCCTGCTAAGCATTCAAAATGTCAGGAGTACTTTTGGGTGTCAGGGAAAATCTATGGAGTAAAAAGTACATATTTTTCTTTAGGAATGTAGTGAAGTAAAAATTAAAAGTTGTGAAAAATATTTTAAAAAATATATATATAAATAAATTACAGATACCCCCAAAATTACTTAAGTAGTTCTTTAAAGTATTTTTACTTAAGTACTTTACACCACTGTTAATGCTCATGATTTTGGAATGAGATGTTCAACGAGCAGGTGTCCACACACTCTTGGTCCTTTGAACTGTATCTCAGTATAATCGTTGAAATTGTTGCATGTTGCATTTATATTTTTGTTCAGTATAGCTAGCTAGCCACTGGAGGACAACAACAGAGCAAGATGCCACACTTTTTTTTCTGTCAATGACATTTAGCTTCAAAAGTGATTGGTGTGAAGCCAAATCCAAACTGGCTTCCCTATAAAAAAAAAATGTGCACCAGGACCATTCACAGTTGAGCTCACTCAGTTTAGTTCAATGCTGATTGGCTATTATTATATATTTTTTATCAACGAAGGCCAAATGCTCGCTGGTCCCTTGCATTCAATGCTATGGGCGACGACAGTGTCATACTATTTTGGACTAGACAGCATCAAATAGATGGGCTACACATAGAGAGAAAGAGGGGCGCTGTTTCATTCGTTCTAATGCTTTGTTGTGTAAGATACATTCAGCCTCCTGTGAATTGAAGGACATTTATGAAACACAGAGAGACTAAATAAGTTTTATTTAAAATATATATGTATATATTGGTCAATTTAGTGGGAAGCATGACTTCCCTTGGCCTCCATGAATACAAGCCGCTGTAAATGGCGCCTAAACAAACAATGTGCTGACATGTTAACAAGCAACATATCTTAAAAACATGACAGGTCAAAATAAAATGGACATTATGGTATGGAGAATCAGGCTACTCACAACTGCTGCCCAGGAGTTTCATCCCTTGAGCAAAATTGTCATGATCAATGGTTTCACGTTTGTGTTCATCAATTGTTATTGAGCTGATTATAGCGAAAAAATGTAATACTTCTGCATTTCCCTTTGTGTAAACACATTGCAAATAGGCTCGGGATAACTCCTCCTGATAAAGTCAGGTAGCTGATATTCAGAAATTAAAAAGCCTAATTCATTAGTCACAGGAATGAGAACTAATACAGACAATGCTATGGCCTGTTTTAAAAAGGCTATACCCCAGACATCTTTTGGAATTTTAGTCCTGTCCGGACCGGCTGTCTTCTTTTGGTGTTTTACAAACGGTAGCCTTACCACATACAGTTGAAGTCGGAAGTTTACATACACCTTAGCCAAATACATTCCTAGTAAAAATTCTCTGTTTTAGGGCAGGTAAAATCACCACTTTATTTAAAGAATGTGAAATGTCTGAATAATAGTAGAGAGAATAATTTATTACAGCTTTTATTTCTTTCATCACATTCCCAGTGGGTCAGAACACTCAATTAGTATTGGTAGCATTGCCTTTAAATGGTTTAACTTGGGTCAAAGGTTTCAGATAGCACAATAAGTTGGGTGAATTTTGGCCCATTCCTCCAGACAGAGCTGAGTGTGGTTTGTAGGCCTCCTTGCTCGCACATGCTTTTTCAGTTCTGCCCACACATTTTCTATAGGATTGAGGTCATGGCTTTGTGATGGCCACTCCAATACCTTGACTTTGTTGTCCTTAGAACATTTGGCCACAACTTTGGAAGTATGCTTGGGGTCAATGTTCATTTGGAAGACCCATTTGTGACCAAGCTTAACCTCCTGACTGATATCTTGAGATGTTGCTTCAATATATCCACATAATTTTCCTACCTCATGATGCCATCTATTTTGTGAAGTGCACCAGTCCCTCCTGCAGCATAGCACCCCCACAACATTACGCTGCCACCCCCGTGCTTCACGGATGAGATAGTGTTCTTCGGCTTGCAAGCCTCCCCCTTTTTCCTCCAAACATAACGATGGTCATTATGGCCAAACAGTTCTATTTTTGTTTCATCAGACCATAGGACATTTCTCCAAAAAGTATGATATTTGTCCCCATGTGCAGATGTGCAGATTTAAACCATAGTCTGGCTTTATTATGGCGGTTTTGGGGCACTTCCTCGCTGAGGCACCTTTCAGGTTATGTTGATATCGGACTCGTTTTACTGTGGATATAGATACTTTTGTACCCGTTTCCTCCAGCAACTTTACAAGGTCCTTTGCTGTTGTTCAGGGATTGATTTGCACTTTTTGCATCAAAGTATGTTCATCTCTAGGAGACTGAACGCGTCTCCTTCCTGAGCGGTATGATGCCTGTGTGGTCCCATTGTGTTTTTTTTTACTTGCGTACTATTGTTTCTACAGATTGACGTGGTACCTTCAGGCGTTTGGAAATTGCACCCAAGGATGAACCAGACCTGTGGAGGTCTACAATTTTTTTTCTGATGTCTTGGCTGATTTCTTTGATTTTTCCATGATGTCAGCAAAGAGGCACTGAGTTTGAAGGTAGACTTTGAAATTCATCCACAGGTACACCTCCAATTTATTCAAATGATGCCTATTAGCCTATCAGAAGCTTCTAATGCCATGACATCATTTCCTGGAATTTTCCAAGCTGTTTAAAGGCACAGTTAACCTAGTGTATGTAAACTTCTGACCCACTGGAATTGTGATACAGTGAATTATAAGTCAAATAATCTGTCTGTAAACAATTGTTGGTCAAATTAGATGTAGATGTCCTAACCGACCTGCCAGAACTATAGTTTGTTAACAAGACATTTGTGGAGTGTTTGAAAAATGAGTTTTAATGACTCCAATGTAACTGTATGTAAACTTCAGACTTCAACTGTAGATGGGCATTCCTAAAATTATATTTCAAGTGACACTATAGGCTATACCTCAGTATACACGACTGACGCTAACGCCTTTTTTTGGTCTGGACCAAATCTGAACTAATCATAGACGTCTATGTTTGGTTCAGATCTGATCTGGTCTTGATCATGCTTGAGTTGGCCCAAACATAGACATCTATATATTACGTCTTTCAACTTTCATTCAGAAGCAAGAATGTACTTGATTTCAATGTCCGAAAAATACGTATTTTCAACCGCATTCAGAACTTAAATTGAACCTAACATTTTGCTTACTGGGACTATTCTAGTTTTACAGGGCGAGGCATTCCTTGGTCTCGCCTAGGGCGGCAGAAGTCAATATATCATCCGAACACCGGCTTTGACGGCACTTTCATACAACAGGTAACCAAAACATTGAAATAATGATTGACATATTCAATTAAAACATTATATTGATTCATTTATTCCTCCTATTTCATCCGTTAGAAAAAAGGATTGCAGTTTTGTAACTGCAGTTACATGGGCACAAGGCGAGACCCAGATGCATACACGGAAGTCAGATGGTTTGAGTCTTGATATTTATTAAACAATCCAAAAGGGGTAGGCAAGAGAATGGTTGTGGGCAGGCAAAAGGTCAAAACCAGTTCAGAGTCCAGGAAGTACAGAGTGGCAGGCAGGCAGGCTCGAGGTCAGGGCAGGCAGAATGGTCAGGCAGGTGTGTACAGAGTCCAGAAAACAGGCAAGGGTCAAAAACCGGGAAGGACTAGCAAAAGAGAATAGAAGCAGGAGTACGGGAAAACCGGAGGTTGACTTGAAAAACATACAAGACAAACTGGCACAGAGAGACAGGAAACACAGGGATATATACACCGGGGATAATAAGCGACACCTGGAGGGGGTGGAGACAATCACAAGACAGGTGAAACAGATTAGGGTGTGACAGCAGTAAAAGTGCAGTAACTCAACTGTGGTATTTTGGATGCATCAATTGCAGAAGAACTGCAGTTTACTGCAGTTACACTGCAAAATTACAGTAGTAAAAAAAACAGTGTTATTTTGGACGAAGGATTTAGAGCATGTCTTTTTTGTTAAGGGATCCTTTCACGAGATATAGTCCCAACATAAATCTTGGTTTGCTACCAAGCAGGCTGGTCGTTAATTCTATCGGTTAGGTTGCCAGAGGCAGCCCAGTCATGAAGTATTTTTTCTATACCTTCTAAATGTTCCATTGCCATGCTACGGTGAACACAGTCACGCCAAACACTGCACCCAGAATAAAAGCAAAGTACTGTAGCTGTATTTATGTTTGTTTAAGCCGTGTTCTTGTGATATTTATTTGATGCACGATTCCGCCTGGCATAGAAAATGTGCTGTCTCATCAGGACACTGTTCTGTTCAAAGGAGATATCCAACTACACAGCTACAAAAATGACTTCAAACTGAAACTGGAAAGAAACCAAACTAGCTACATTTCATTTCATTTTACTTGGTTTTCTTTTGACATTTTTTTGTATATATCCATAAAAATTCTGAGTCATGATTTGTAAACCAAACGCTAGTGGCGCAAATGCTAGTGTAGAGTTGTAGAAATGAAAGATAATGTCTACTGTAGATGCTTTTTTACAGTGTAGATTAAGTTTAGAAATTGCTGGGTTGGGCTAATGAGACAGTGGATCCCCAGTGACTAAATAGACATTTCAACGTCATAGCCTTAGCTGGTATTAATTTATGGAATTGACACTGGTTGGAATGTGGTTTTAGCCAATCAGCATCCATGTCAGGATTAGACCCACCCTTGCATAAAGGCCTGAGGAGGTGTGGTACATGGCCAACATACTACGGCTAAGGGCTGTTCTTAAGCACAACGTGGAGTGCATGGATACTGCCCTTAGCCGTGGTATATTGGGTATATACCACAAACCCCTGAGGTACCTTATTGCTATTATAAACTGGTTACCAACGTAATTAATGCAGTAAAAATACCCGTGGTATACGACTGTCAGCCAATCAGCATTCAGGGCTCGAACCACCTAGTTTATAAAACAAGCTTAATCATCAACAAACGTATTAGGCAATTGTCAGCATTTCCTGCATTCTTTTTCCATTTAATAGCTCAATTTATATTTGTAGGACCTCTCCGACATTTTGAAATAGTTTCCTCACGTTACAAAAAAAGAAAATCCCTACAGCTTGAGTGAGGTTTTGTTTTCATTGTCATTTTTTTGGCCAAGGTTTCCTGACTCAATCTCAGCTATGTTTTAGCTATGGAGGCTGACGTGCACGCAGTCAATTAAATGAAATATAACTGATGTATTATGGTGTATTAATATTGTTCAATATACTGTAGGACCTCAGAGAAAGATACATTGAACATTTTCTGTAATAACAGTCATCCTTGATTGGATATTGATACATCGATACATCCCCCTCACAAGTATCTGCTTCATTACGTTTCATAGTAGGCTAGCTACATCAACAATAGATTCAACATATTACAAATTGTAAAGCTTGACATTACAAGTTGTAGAGTTGTTGAACATGAATCCCTGGGGAATAAACCTAACGGGAAAATGGATAGTTAAATCACATCATACTGTACATCCCTGATTGGCATGTTTTCAAGTTTGCCATTAGGGATATGAATGAATGAATGAATGCGTTAGGGATATGAATGTTAGTTGTGTACTAGGGAGTTCATGCTCTAGCGCCAATGATAGACTGGTGTCTATTTTTCATTTTAACAAACCAATTAGGCAGCAATTACGAGCACTAATTTACAGAGCAAACCATCTTATTGAAGGAGCAATGTATCACTGAATACTAATCTCCCTGCTGATGTTCATATTTACTAATCACCCTTCTTATTTTGATATGCATGAGCACAATAATAGTTTTTGGGGGGGATTAAACAACACATGCTAATTCCACATTTTCGATGATGAGTCCATCTGAATCATTAGATCTGATGGCATGTACCAAATCCCATGGTTTTTATGATGAGATCTACTCGATAAAAATGTTCCAATCATTTTCGATAATCATTTTCAATGAGCATGTGAACATTCCAACTTGTCTCAACGTTCCTTTGCATAGACTCCCATTCTATTGCATAGACTCCCAATACAACAAGATGCTGTAGGTGTGAAAAACGCATTAAAGGTACTTTTTGGGAGAAGTTATCATATATCAATTTGATCAGGGGCTTGTGGTGTACAAATGAATAGCATCAAACCTGTGCCACCCCAAAAGTGGACACATTTTCTCCACTGGCCCGTGGACTAGAAGAGCGGTGTATCTATAGGAGGGCCATGGACAGTAGAGATGCTCTATCATGAACCAAACAGTCTCATTCCCTCAGACCTAAAGCAAAACTGCTGAGGCCCTTAATGACAAACTCTGTCAGCTAAATAATTCTGTGGCTGTGACAAAATCATGCGAGGCTGATTAAAGTAACCATGTCATTGTCACAAAAATGCATAAGAGGTCTTTAAGTCCTTGATGATGTCAAACATTATCTCCTGGGAGCACCTGGCTACTCTTCAAAAGAGTGACGCAAGTGGGCTCAGATCAGGAGTTATTTCATGCCTGGTTACTTTAGAATCACATGCCTTCCAGGGAACTTAGTGTTAAGTGAAGTAGTTAATATAAACAATATCAATATGCACACAGATTCATACAGATTTTAGCTACTGTATGACAATAAATCAAGCAATACATCATTAGCCTAAACCATTCTGTATTTGCTGTCATTGCTTGGTTATGAAACTAAATCCATATTTCCAGTGCTGACAATACAGAGGAGGCTAGTCTAATACCGAATCTCCCAAACTCGGTCCCGCAGCCACCCTTGGTGCACGTTTTGTTTTTTCCCCTAGCCTCCAGGACCGAGTTTGGGAAACTCTGATCAAGGGTACCATGTGATAATAGAGTGCGTCTCAATACTGTCCATTCTGTCTCGATGTACCCCAAAATGCATACATGTAGGACCTTTGACCCCCTAAGGTGGGCCCATAGAAATATCATTACCAAAGTTTCAGAAGATTGCTCCTTGATTTAATTAGGCAAGTCAGTTAAGAACAACTATCTTAGATGCTGGGCCAATTGTGCGCCGCACTATGGGACTCCCCATCACGGACAGATTTGATGCAGCCTAGAATCGAACCAGGGACTGTAGCGATGTCTCTTGCAGTGAGATGCAGTGCCTTAGACCACCCAGGAGCCCTGATAATCAGAAAACATGTCATACCCTCAATCCTGTTGGGCCAAATAACCGCATAGGGGTCATAACATATGATGCAGTGATTTCAGCTACCACATTTAGTTCTCTCAGATATGTGGTTATCATACCAAAACATTACTGTCCCACCTACAGATACATACAGTATGGACATTCTACAGATACATAGCCGCTCTTTAGAAAGAACGCGACATATTTGACAAATAACGCATTTATTGAAAAGTGAAATGGTTGAATAAGGAATCTAACACATGTACTGAACTCTCCAACTCTCTGTTTATGAGAAATGTCTAATTTTCACCTGTCAAATATTGGCCTCTTTCGAGCACTGATACTGGTTACATTGATTCTTCTGCTCCACTACAGTACTAGCACTTTAAATGGTATTAACATAGACAAAAGGAAGGTAAACAATGGGTTACTTCAAATGGCTGGACATGATAGCCTCACAGTTCCTAATCAATAATTTATAGGAGAGACGAGAGGATACTCCTGATAGGCATGGCAGTGTGGAGACCGCCCAGGGTTAATGGCATACATACCTTAATGGACTGAAATACAAGAGGATGTTTGACAGTGGAGAACAGATAAGGAGACTATATTGTTCTTGCAGATTGCTCAAATGGTGATGGACTGAAGCTCAATTGAAGGAGAGAAAATTGCCTTTAAATGACAAAAGAGAAGTGGAGAGCTACACTATATATTCAAAAGAATGTGGACACCCCTTCAAATTAGTGGATTCGGCTATTTCAGCCACACCCGTTGCTGACAGGTTTATAAAATCGAGCACACAGACATGTAATCTCCATAGACAAACATTGGTAGTGAAAAGGCCTTACTGAAGAGCTCAGTGCCTTTCAACGTGGCACCGTTATAGGATGCCACCATTCCAACAAGTAAGTTTGTCAAATTTCTACCCTGCTAGAGCTGCACCAGTCAACTGTAAGTGCTGTTATTGTGAAGTGAAAACTTCAAGGAGCAACACCGGCTCAGCCGCGAAGTGGTAGGCCACACAAGCTCACAGAACGAGACAACAGAGTGCTGAAAGGGTGTAAAAATCGTCTGTCCTCTGTTGCAACACTCACTACCGAGTTCCACACTGCCCCAGGAAGCAATGTCAGCACAAGAACTGTTTGTTGGGAGCTTCATGAAATGGATTTCCATGGCTGAGCAGCCCCACACAAGCCTAAGATCACCATGCACAATGCCAAGCGTCAGCTGGAGTGGTGTAAAGCTCGCCGACATTGGAGTCTGGAGCAGTGGAAACACGTTCTCTGGAGTGATTAATCACAGTTCACCATGGCAGTCCGATGGACCAGTCTGGGTTTGGCAGTTGCCAGGAGAACGGTAACTGCCCGAATGCATAGTGCCAACTGTAAAGATTGATGGAAAATAATGGTCTGGGTCTGTTTTTCATGGCTCGGGCTAGGCCCCTTAGTTCCAGTGAAGGGAAATCTTAATGCTACAGCATACAATGACGATTCTGTGCTTCCAACTTTGTGGCAACAACTTGGCGAAAGCCCTTTACTTTTTCAGCATGACAATGACCCCATGCACAAAGTGAGGTCTAGACAGAAATGGCTTGTTGAGATCGGTGTGGAAGAACTTGATTGGCCTTCACGGAGACCTGATCTCAACCTCATCGAACACATTTGGGATGAATTGGAACGCCAACTGCGTGCCAGGCCTAATCGCCCAACGCCAATGCCCGACCTTACTAACGCTCTTGTGGCATAATGGAAGCAAGTCCCCGCAGCAATGTTCCAACATCTGCTGGAAAGCCTTCCCAGAAGAGTGGAGGCTATTATAGCAGCAAAGGGGGGACCAACTCCATTTTAATGCCCATTATTATGAAATGAGATGTTCGACGAGCAGGTGTCCACATAATTTTGGTCAAGTAGTGTATGTGTAGCTGATGCACCAACTGCCAAAACATTAGGAACACCTGCTCTTTCCATCACATAGACTGACCAGGTGAATCAAAGCTATGATCCCTTATTGATGTCACTTGTTAAATCCACTTCAATCATGTAGATGAAGAGGAAGAGACAGGTTAAAGAAAGATTTTAAAGCCTTGAGACAATTGAGACATGGATTGTGTATGTGTGCCATTCAGATGATGTACGGACAAGACTAAATATGTAAGTGCCTTTGAACGGGGTATGGTAGTAGGTGCCAGGCACACCCAGTTTGAGTGTGTTAAGAACCTCAATGCTGCTGAGTTTTTTACACTCAACTGTTTCCCATATGTGTCAAGAATGGCCCACCACCCAAAGGACATCCAGCCAAATTGACACAAGATTTGGAGTCAACATGGACCAGCATCCCTGTGGAATGCTTTCAACACCTTGTAGTTCTGTTCTGAGGGCAAAAGGGGGTGCAACTCGATATCAGGAATGTGTGCCTAAATGTGTTGCACACATTTTTAAGCAATAAGGCCTGAGGGGGTGTGGTATATGGCCAATATATCATGGCTAAGGGCTGTTCTTATGCACGACGCAACTCGGCTGCCCGGATACTGGATACAGCCCTTAGCCGTGATATATCGGCCGTATACCATAAACCCCCGAGGAGCCTTATTGCTATTATCAACTGGTTACCAACATAATCATAGCAGTTAAAATAACTTGTTTGTCATACCCGTGGTATACGGTCTGATATACAATTGCTGTCAGCCAATCAGCATTCAGGGCTCGAATCATCCAGTTTAAAATGATACATTCGACAAAGGTTTGATTAGCTCAAAAGTCAGGATCATCCCTCTTCAATGTGTGTGCAATCTTTAACATTATTATTCTTGACCCAAACAACACGAGGAGCTGTTGTAAAATAGCACCAAAATGTAGCTGCAATTTGACTTTTGTCTACTTTTGCTGATTAGCTGAAGATGGCTATGCTGCTGCTCTGGCAGGATGGTTGAATGGATGGGTGACAAAGAACATGGTAGAAGTCAATAAAATAGGACGGCACTATGATCCACTTGGCTCATACCCTCCCTGCTCTACTTTTGATCTCATCAGAGACATTGACATTGTTTGATTCTGTCCAATAAAAAAAAAAATCCCTGAGACTGTGGAATGTCATGTTTTGTGAGAGAATACTGTCACTGGAATAGATCTCTATTGTAATTCATTCTCCTGGGAGAACACAAAACAGGTTGATTTTGCTCAAGTTGAATGACTTTGGATAGATATTTGAATGATGTGTTTGTGTGAGAGAGAGAAGTGCACCTTCAGAGTAAATGATGTGTATACTGTAAACAAATGTGAAATACAAATCATAGATATATCATGTTCCTGTCTGAAACATCTTGATCCAAATAGAATGACATACTGTGTGTTTATTTAAATGTCATACCTCTTTCGTATGTGTCCCACTAGAAACTGAAATCAAAATATCTGTCTCTCTACAGACTGAGATTTCCAAAGCCTTTACCCAATTATTTTTCTCCATCACACAATCAAAGATTTTCTTCACAGGCAGCTTTAACACGTTCCAAACTTTTCATATGCAATAATGAGCACATGTACTTGCCAGTAAGGCACATTCTTTTAATATTCCTTCCTTCTCACGTTGCTTGATATTATTATTTTCTAATGGGTGACTTTGATGTTCCTACAGATGGTAGTCTTGTGCGTTAACTCTTTTAAATTGAGCAATATTCAGATTTACTGCAAATATGCACAGTTAAATTATACCCGTAGAATAAGGGAAACTATTTGCCAAAGCACATCAATTGAAATGGTTTACCACTATTTTTCGAGCTAGCTTGGTCTCACACCCACAAGTCATAGTATGGGAAGGATGACCTCCATAGTTATCAGTCAAGCTCACCTGTGGCCTTCCAGAGAGGGCTCACTCCATGTGAACCTGAGGAGAGAGCTTTACAGGCTGCCTGTCAGCTGTCCTGTAGTGCTCGGAGAGGGCTCATCTTCTTTTTTAATTATCAGCCAATCTTCTGTCCATCACATCACTTTATCCCTACTTTAGAGCTCAGCTCAGGTCCACACAATGTCACCTTCTGACACATCTCACAGCCTACACCTCGGCAATAACATAAAATATAGTGCCAGCGCAACTTTACTCAAATAAAAAGGGGTGTTCAGACAATCAGATTCCTTGTATAATGGGACAAAATTCTGAAGTAAAAATTCATGTAAAATTATGCCACCTCATATAGTGCATTCGGAAAGTATTCAAACGACTTCACTTTTTCCACATTTTGTTACTTTACATCCTTATTCTAAAATGGATTAAATAAAATATTTTCCTCATGTTTTCCAACACACAATACCCCATAATGACAAAGCGAAAACAGGTTAAGACATTTCGGTAAATGGATTAAAATGAAAAACAGAAATACCTGATTTACATAAGTATTGAGACCTTTTGCTATGAGACTTGAAATTGAGCTCAGGTGCATCCTGTTTCTATTGATCATCCTTGAGATTTTTCTACAACTTGAATGGAGTCCACCTGTGGTAAATTCAATTGATTGGACATGATTTGGAAAGGCACACACCTGTCTATATAAAGGTCCCACAGTTGACAGTGCATGTCAGAGCAAAAACCAAGCCATGAGGTCGAAGGAATTGTCCATAGAGGATTGTGTCAAGGCACCGATCAGGGGAAGGGTACCAAAACATGTCTGCAGCATTGAATCCACAAGAACACAGTGGCCTCCATCATTCTTAGATGGAAAATGTTCAGAACCACCAAGACTCATCCGAGAGCTGGCCGCCTGGCAAAACTGAGCAATCGGGGGAACCCAATGGTCACTCTAACAGAGCTCCTGAGTTTCTCTGTGGAGGTGGGAGTAGGGCTGTTGACCGTATTACTGCCACACAGGCGGTCATGAGTCATGAAGGCAGTCAAATTCCACATGACCGTTTAGTCACAGTAATTAGGCTTTTCCAAGTTCTGATGCTGCTGCTGGTCATTAGTAGCCTACAAAACTTGCTAACTGCCTGGTACTCAGCACTCTATTGTCCCTCAAATCACTCTGACATCAACGCAAAATTATTAGAAAATCTAATCAGACACTTCATGAGAGCCCATGAGCTAATGTTGCCCAACATTTCTATAGGCTATGCAATTGCAGGAGAAGTGTGATTGCTGCTAATAAAAATAGGAGGATCCCATCAGCTTTCTATAGGCTAGGCCTACTATATTTATTTCTCAACTTTCCTAATATTAAGCACATTGCTTACATTTACACCACGAGTATAACCTACTTGGTTGGCATGTAAATAAACCACGTGGAAAAGCGTCCTCTATTCGCTCTTTAAGTGCATAGATGACATATTTTTTTCCACTGCCCCTGTTTTGATACAGGTGCATGATAATGATCCATTCAAAATCTAAACAAATGTCACACATATTAGATTTAGTATATGTAAAGTCAATATTAAATCAAGAATGGTCTGATGGGTGACAATATTAGCCTATCACCTATGAATTATATATAGTAAGAAACAATGCCTTTTTTTTGCATCTTGTTCAAATCATAGTCGCACACCTCATGTAGCCTGGCCCGTAGGCCTATATGTTTTAATAAGGTTTGTATCAACTAAAAAGTGGCCAAATAACTTCTTAAAATGTAGCAGATTAATCCACTTTACAAGTGGTGTATAGCCTAACTGTCATACATAAGCAGCGAGTGAGTTTCAAGTTTGGGGAAGAACATTTTCACCATAAAAGTGCACCTTTATAATAAAAACATTGCATATATAATTGCATTTGCGGTCACTTTTAATAAATGGTGTTTTCCGCTAATGGAACATTCACGCTTATAGCCTACTACCATGTGCACATTGCTGCGCTTATAATGTGAAGAAATAGCTTGATAGTTTATCAACATTTTAAGCTAAATGTTCTGATCTGTTGCATCAGCCACAATGTTGTATTAATTTGGGATCTATCGCATCCCACAACTGTCCCAGACTGTTTGGAATATTTATTTCATGCATAGAATAGGTAAACATTTGTACTATGGGGGGTAGTAGATTTACATAGGCTAGTGGTTTTGCTGTTCGTTAGGCCTACTCATCTTGTTGGCTGATAACAAAAGTAAATGTGGACAGTTCATCCAATATCTTCAATATGCACCTTGGAATTGGATAAGGACACGCGCAGTTGCGTCCCTGATGTGTCTGTCTTCACTTGTAGCCTGTGAGAAAGCCCTATCATGGAGAGTGAGTGAGAGACACTTTGGAGTGCATTAAGGTCACAAAAAGGATGCTGCCGTGAAATTTGAGGCATTATCAAGTGCTTGTCAAATTGTGAATGAGAAACTATTGGAGTGTGTACAGCCTGCACATGCCTTTTCAAGCAACTGTGTCATCATGCTGCCTTACAATGTATTAAAAATCAAAACATATAGCCCAACTTTTGTAGAACAACTAAAGTTACATTAATAACTCTAAATGAAGCATATAGGAGTACCTATTTCTTTGTTAACTGCGCACTACCTCAAATCGTTTGATGAAAATATTTATATTTTATTTAGCTTTGTTCAATTGTATTCTTCACAATATAAAATGCCACAGAATTATAAGCAAATCGTCTCTGCTTAATTAACTAGCGTAGCCCACAGCCATTTGGCATAGCCACATCAGGATAAACTCAGCGTATCAGAGTATGCTATTCTGTTCTTCTGAAATAGATGACATTTTCTTCATATCATGCTCCTTTAGACCTGCCTAAAATAAATAATTGATTTATTGTGAATTTGTAGGCTATTTTACATTGATTTATTCCATTTTTTTTAAATGGCTTGTGTGGAAATCAGGAGATGCTAAATGTGTTTATGTTAATTAACGGTCAAATACCGTGAGACCGACAGTTATTTGCTTGACAATCACCCGCTGATTAAATTTCATGACCGCCACAGCCCTAGATGGGAGAACCTTCCAGAAGCACAACCATATCTGCAGCACTTCACCAAAAAGGCCTTTATGGTAGAGTGACCATACGGAAGCCACTTCTCAGTAAAAGGCACATGACAGCCCGGGTTGGACTCTCAGACAGGAGAAACAAGATTCTCTGGTCTGATGAAACCTAGTTTGAACTCTTTGGCCTGAATGCCAAGCGTCACATCTGGAGGAAACCAGGCACCGCTCATCACCTGGCCAATACCATTCCTACGGTGAAACATGGTGGTGGCAGCATCATGCTGTGGGGATGTTTTTCATTAGCAGGGAGACTAGTCAGGATAGAGGGAAAGATGAAAGGAGCAAAGTACAGACAGATTCTTGATGAAACCCTGCTCTAGAGCGCTCAGGACCTCAGACTGGGTGCGAAGGTTCACCATCCAACAGGACAATGACCCTAAGCACACAGGCAAGACAACACAGGAGAGGCTTCAAGACAAGTCCCTGAATGTCCTTGAGTGACCCAGCCAGAGCCGATCGAACATCTCTGGAGAGACATAAAAATAGCTGTGCAGTGACACACCATCCAACCTGACAGTTTTGAGAGGATCTGCAGAAAATAATGGGAGAAACTCCCCAAACACAGGTGTGTCAGGCTTGTTGCATCATACCCAAGACTCAAGGCTGTAATCGCTGGCAAAGTATCTTCAACAAAGTACTGAGTAAAAGGTCTGAATACTTGCACTACCATTCAAAAGTTTGGGGTCAATTAGAAATGTCCTTGTTTTCCATGAAAACATACATAAAATGAGTTGCAAAATGAATAGGAAATATAGTCAAGACGTTGACAAGGTTATAAATAATGATTTTTAATTGAAATAATAATTGTGTCCCTCAAACTTTGCTTTCGTCAAAGAATCCTCCATTTGCAGCAATTACAGCCTTGCAGACCTTTGTGATTCTAGTTGTCAATTTGTTGAGGTAATCTGATCAGATTTCACCCTATGCTTCCTGAAGCACCTCCCACAAGTTGGATTGGGTTGATGGGCACTTCTTACATACCATACAGTCAAGCTGCTCCCACAACAGCTCAATAGGGTTGAGATCCGGTGACTGTGCTGGCAACTCCATTATAAACAGAATACCAGCTGACTGCTTCTTCCCTAAATAGTTATTGCATAGTTTGGGTCATTGTCGTGTTGTAGGAGGAAATTGGCTCCAATTAAGCACCATCCACGGGGTATGGCAGGGCGTTGCAATATGAAGTGATGGCCTTCCATCTTCAGATCCCTTTTACCCTGTACAAATCTCTCACTTTACCACCACCAAAGCATCCCCAGACCATCCACCATGCTTGACAGATGGTGTCAAGCCCTCCTCCATCATCTTTTCATTTATTCTGCATCTCACGAATGTTCTTCTACGCGATCAAATCAAAGTTTATTTGTCACGTGCGCCGAATACAACAGCTGTAGTAGACCTTACAGTGAAATGCTTACTTACAGACTCTAACCAATAGTGCAAAAAAAAGTATGTGTGTGTGTGTGTGTAGGTAAGTAAAGAAATAAAACAACAGTAAAAAGACATTTGAAAATAAGAGTAGCAAGGCAATATACAGACACCTGTTAGTCAGGCTTATTGAGGTAGTATGTACATGTAGGTATCGTTAAAGTGACTATGCATATATGATGAACAGAGAGTAGCAGAAGAGTAAAAAGAGGGGTTGGCGGGTGGTGGGACACAATGCAGATAGCCCGGTTAGCCAATGTGCGGGAGCACTGGTTGGTTGGGCCAATTGAGGTAGTATGTACATGTATAGTTGAAGTGACTATGCATATAAGATAAACAGAGAGTAGCAGCAGCATAAAAGAGGGGCACACAATGCAAATAGTCCGGGTAACCATTTGACTACCTGTTCAGGAGTCTTATGGCTTGGGGGTAAAAACTGTTGAGAAGCCTTTTTGTTCTAGACTTGGCACTCCGGTACCACTTGCAATGCGGTAGTAGAGAGAAGAGTCTATGACTGGGGTGGCTGGGGTCTTCTTGACACCGCCTGGTGCAGAGGTCCTGGACTGCAGGCAGCTTTGCCCAAGTGATGTACTGGGCCATACGCACTACCCGCTGAAGTGCCTTGCGGTCGGAGGCCGAGCAATTGCTGTACCAGGCAGTGATGCAACCGGTAGAACCTTTTGAGGATCTCAGGACCCATTCCAAAACTTTTTAGTTTCCTGAGGGGGAATAGGCTTTGTCGTGCCCTCTTCACGACTGTCTTGGTATGTTTGGAGCATTCTAGTTTGTTGGTGATGTGGACACCAAGGAACTTGAAGCTCTCAACCTGCTCCACTACAGCCCCGTCGATGAGAATGGGGGCGTGCTTTGTGTTCCTTTTCCTGTAGTCAACAATCATCTCCTTAGTCTTGACAACAAAACTGGCGACGAGGAAGAAATGTTCTCACGTTTGTGCTCATCATCTTCAGCAGAAAGTCTGAGTTAAATGTGTTGTTTTTTTCGCTGTATTAAGACGCAAACAAAACGTGGAGCTAGCCAGTCGAGTGATGCTAGCTAGCCTTTGATGTCATGGCAACGAGTGCCTCGAGGGATAGGAAGAGTTTCGCTGCGGGAGAAAGTGACGTCAGCGTGAGTTAAAAGAAAGAAAAAAAAGGGTCTGGGAGTAATGGACCGTTTGAAAAGTGTGAGAAAGAAAAATAAACCGAAAATGTCTGCAATGATTGGAAATATAGGAACATTTGATGAATCTGTGGAACAATGGAGTTCTTACACAGAACGTTTTGAGTACTTTGCATGGCAAATGGAATTAAAGCAGAAGTCGTTGTGCCAACATTTTTGACTGTTATGGGAAGAAAAACATTCAATCGACTGCGCAGCCTAGTAACTCCTGAAAAACCTGGTGATAAATCATGTGATGAAATTGTGGCTACCTTAAAAGGACATTATTCTCCCAAACCACTGATAATCGCAGATAGATTGCGGCTTCATAAGAGAAATCAAGGTCTCACAGTTTGTGGCTGTATTGAAACAGTTATCTGAACACTGTGAATTTGGGTGATCAATGAGTGACACTATACATGATAGGTTAGTGTGTGGCATGCGCAGCGAGGCAATTCAGAAACGCCTTTTCACTGAGAGTAACTTAACATTGCAGAGAGCAATAGAAGAGAGTACGTCAATGGAAATGGAAAATAAAGATGCACAACAGCTAAGTGCATCGACCAAAGTGTATAAGGTGTCTATGTGGTTAAAAAAAAGGCGGGGGGGGGGGGGGGGGTGGCAAGCCATGCTATCGCTGTGGGAAACCAGGTCACCAAGCAGAGGAGTGTTGGTGCAAAGACTTAGACTGCAGAAGTTGTGGAAAAAAAGGGTCACATCGAACGTACATGTAAAAAAAAAAAAAAGACACAATCAAACAAAAGTACTGAACAAAGGAAAAGCGACTTCAGGAAGTACAAAAAGAAAGTGCATAAAATGGAGCACACAGAGGATGAACAAAGTGATACCCTGTCTGAAGGGGAAGAATCTTTGCATGTTGTGTCAATTTCACACAATGGATACAGGTACTGGGTGACACCACTACTGGATGGAAACACAGTACGGATGCAAGTGGACACTAGAGCAGCCATATCTTTGCTGTCTGAGGCTGTATACATGGAGAAACTACATCCCCTCACACTACAGCCCACAAAGATGACACTGAAAACATACACCGGTGAGATTGTTCCAGTGAGAGGAAGTGTGATTGTTATAGTGGAGCTCAACAAACAGAAGGTAAAGATACCACTCTACATTGGGAAAGGCAACCATCCAACATTGCTAGGATGCACATGGCTGGAAAATATCAAACTAAACTGGCAGTAAATTCACATGGTTGCAAAAGAGGACACAAACCTACAAGGGATATTGAGGAAACACTCGGATGTGTTCAAAGGAGAACTTGGCAGTATGAAGGACATAACAGTTAAACTGACCGTGAAACGAGACAGCAAGCCAAAATGCTTCAAAGGTAGACCTGTCCCATACGCCATAAATCCAAAACTTGAAATGGAGCTTTAAACAGACTAGTCGAGAGTGGAGTATTGGACCCAGTGAATGTTAGTGAATGGGCTACACCCATTGTTCCAGTCATGAAAAAAGATGGATCACTCAGACTGACTGTGGTGATTTCAAAGTCACCATTAACCCAGTCTTGACTGCTGAAAAATATCCACTACCCCTCATTGACAACCTCTTTTCTGGTTTAGCTGGAGGACAACAATTCAGTAAGATAGATTTATGTCAGGCCTATCTACAGATGCATGTGGACCAAGAGTCACAAGAACTGTTGACCATAGTGACTCACAAAGGACTGTACAGGTACCGGAGGCTTCCTTTTGGAATCACCTCCGCTCTGGCCTTGTTTCAGAGAGCTATGGACCAGATACTGAGCGTGCTCACTGGCGTCCAATTTTACCTCGATGATCTACTCATCACCGGCAAATACGAGCAGGAGCACCTGAGACACCTGAATGCTACACTACAGAGATTGGAGGAGTACGGTCTGAGGGTCCGGAAGGACAAATGCAAGTTTTTCTGGCCCTCTGTTGAGTATCTGGGCCACGTCATCGACAGTTCGGGGCTCCACAAGGCGCCATCGAAGGTGAAGGCCATAGTGGAAGCTCCATCCCCACAGAACGTGAGTCAGCTGAGATCATTCTTAGGACTACTGACATACTACGCAAAGTTTGTGCCAAACCTAGCTAACATGTTAAAGCCACTGCATGAACTTTTGAACAAAACCAAACAGTGGAAGTGAACAAATAGATGCGAGGAGGCCTTCAAGAAAGTGAAAACATCCTTAGCTCAGTCAGAGGCCCTAACCCACTTCAACCCCAACTTGCCATTACAGTTGGCATGTGATGCATCGCCTTATGGCGTTGGTGCGGTTGTCTCACACATCATGCCATCAGGTGAAGAAAGGCCAATTGCTTTTGCATCACGGACCTTAAGTAAAGCCGAGAGCAAGTATGCACAGATAGAGCGTGAAGCACTCGCCATTGTGTTTGGAGTTAAGAAATTTCATCGGTTTCTTTTGGCCGACGATTCACACTCCTGGCGGACCATAGACCCCTTACATCCATCTTTGGTCCCCACGCCGGCATTCCGTCGCTTGCAGCCAGCCGCATGCAGCGATGGGCGTTATTGTTATCTGCTCACCAGTACGATATCAAGTACAGAAGGTCTGAGCAGCACTGCAATACAGACGGCACACACTGAGCACTCCCAGACTGAAATCTTCTACTTCAAGGAAGTGACGAACGACCCAGTTACATCTGTCCAAGTGAAAAAGTTCACCCACACTGATCCAGTGATGTCTGAGGTCGTGGACATTGTCACTCGTGGAAAAGAAGGAGAGATGTGGGACAGCTTACAACCTTGCCTAGTGAGGAGAAACGAGCTCACAGTTCAGTTTGGATGCTTGCTATAGGGTTTTCAAGTCATCATACCACCACTCACTGAGAAGGCAGGTGCTTGAAGAACTCCATTCAGGGCACTGTGGCATGGTGCGAAGGAAGGAGATTGCACGCTACTGTTAGTGGCCAGGTCTGGACGCAGCTATCGAAGACAAGGTCAAGTCATGTTGTGCATGTCAAAAGATGAGGAACATGCCTCAGCTAGCGCCACTACACCCATGGGACTTCCCAGAGGAGCCTTGGCAGCGAGTCCACATAGACTATGCAGGCCCACTGGAGGATTGTATGTTCTTAGTTGTAGTTGACGCACACAGGAAATGGCCTGAAGTCACAGTGATGAAGAGCACCTCAGTGGAGAGAACCATCGAAGAGCTACGGTCAATCTTCAGTCGCTTCAGCTTGCCAACGCAACTCATTAGTGATAATGGCCCCCAACTGGTGTCTGAAGAGTTCCGGTCATTCATGGAAGCAAATGGAATTCAGCACATCAAGTCAGCGCCGTATCACCCTGCAACGAACGGCCTCGCTGAAAGGTTTGTCCAAACGATGAAGCAAGCTTTAAAATCATCACAAGGGAACGGCTACCTCAATAGGCGTCTAAACACCTTCCTGTTAACCTACAGAAACACTCCCCACACTACAACCAACGTGGCAACTGCGTCAGCCATGATGAAATTACAGCTTCGCACGCGACTCGACCTCCTGAGACCTCCAAAGATGAGACAGGTTGTACAGACACAACAGAGAGCACAGGTGGAGAGACGGAGCAAAGCAAAATACAGAAGCTTCATAGCTGGAGAGAGAGTTCTTGCTCGGAACTACTGCAAAGGTCCAAAGTGGATTCCAGCCACAGTGGTTGCACAAACAGGGCCTATGTCCTACACAGTTCACACACTGGAAAACATCATCTGGAGGAGACACGTGGATCAACTGTTGCCAGGAACCAACCTCAGAGATGACTCCTGTCAAGGGACAAACCAAGATCAGCTACTGGAGACCTACCATGACTACGAGCTATCACCTGAACATCCACTGCAGTAACCTACTGATGTGGAAAGTGCTCCCGACTCACCTGAACCAGCCAGAGTGCCTACTCAGGGTGCTGTTGCACCCCAGTCTGGGCATACACCATCACCACTCAGACTCAGAGATAATGTGACTGAAGACTCACCAGTACGTCGTCATTACCCTGCAAGAGAAAGACGACCCCCTGACAGGTTGACTATTTAGTTCAGACTAACCTCCGACATCGGGGCAGAATACCCCCCAGGGTTAAGTCTGGGGACTGAGGCAGTCTACCCTCTATCCCTAGTTTAGAAAAGGTTATTCTGAAAAGTTCATTTATTTACATTGAGAAATTATATTAAAAAGAAAACAATAGGTAAAACAGTGAATATTTACTTTTTCCTTATGAGTCATCAAAGACAAAGGGGGAGGAATATGTTGTGTATTGATATTCTAGTTTTGTCCCTTTAGGGCACCTGTAACCCCCCTTGCTTACCTACGTTGAAATGCTTGGAATGTTCTTCCTGTGAAACGCATTAAACAATGCCAACGTTAATTTCTACTCCCGTCTCATGTCCTGTCCTTATATTAGTTGTATAAGTAATACAGTGTGCTATACAACAGTTACGTTGAGGGATAGGTTGTTATTCTGGCACCATCCGGCCAGGTCTCTGATCTCCTCCCTATAGGCTGCCTCGTCATTGTCGGCGATCAGGCCTACCACTGTTGTGTTGTCTGCAAACTTAATGATGGTGTTGGAGTCGTGCCTGGCCATGCAGTCGTGGGTGAACAGGGAGTACAGGAGGGGACTGAGCACGCACCCCTGGGGAGCTCCAGTGTTGAGGATCAGTGTGGCAGATGTGTTTCTACCTACCCTCACCACCTGGGGGGCAGCCCGTCAGGAAGTTCAGGATCAAGTTGCAGAGGGAGGTGTTTAGTCCCAGGTTCCTTAGCTTAGTGATGAGTTTTGAGGGTACTATGATGTTGAACACTGAGCTGAAGTCAATGAATAGCATTGTCATATAGGTGTTCCTTTTGTCCAGGTGGGAAAGGGCAGTGTGGAGTACAATAGAGATTGCATCATCTGTGGATCTGTTCTTCGCTGTTGACGTTGAGACTGGTGTTTTGCAGGTACTATTTTATGAAGCTGCCTGTTGGGGACTTGTGAGGCTTCTGTTTCTCAAACTAGACACTCTAATGTGCTTGTCCTCTTGCTCAGTTGTGCACCGGGGCCTACCACTCCTCTTTCTATTCTGGTTATCGCCAGTTTGTGCTGTTCTGTGAAGGGAGTAGTACACAGCGTTGCACGAGATCTTCAGTTTCTTGGCAATTTCTCGCATGGAATAGCCTTCATTTCTCAGAACAATAATAGACTGACGAGTTTCAGAAGAAAGTTATTTGTTTCTAGCCATTTTGAGCCTGTAATCGAACCCACAAATGCTGATGCTCCAGATACTCAATTTGGTCTAAAGAAGGACAGTTTTATTGCTTCTTTAATCAGCACAACAGTTTTCAGCTGTGCTAACATAATTGCAAAAGGGTTTTCATATAATCAATTACCCTTTTAAAATGATAAACTTGGATTAGCTAACACAACATGCCATTGGAACACATGGGTGATGGTTCCTGATAATGGGCCTCTGTATGCCTATGTAGATATTCCATAAAAAATTGTCCATTTCCAGCTACAATAGTCATTTACAACATTAACAATGTCTACACTGTATTTCTGATCAATTTGATGTTGTTTTAATGGACAAAAAATGTGCTTTACTTTCAAAAACAAGGACATTTCTATGTGGCCCCAAGCTTTTGAACCATAGAGTTTGTAAATGTTATATTTAAGTTTTTAGTATTAATATTTTTTCTTTGTCATTATGGGGTATTGTGTGTAAATTGATTTCAATTTTAGAATAAGGCTGTAACCTAAGAAAAAGTGGAAAAAGTGAAGGGGTCTGAATACTTTCAGAATGCACTGTATGTGATCAAAAGCAAGCTAATTCGACATTTGCGGGAAAATTCTATTTCAGGAACACGTGATTTGGAACTCACAAATCCACGACGGGCATGTTTTTTGGTTTTCTATTTTAGAAATGGGACTTTTGGAGAGACTGCAATTGATGTAGATCCTCAGTGGGAACCTGTATAACAGCAGCATGAAGCAGTTGCATAGTTAGCAGATATAATTCCCCTGGCATGTTTTCTTTGAACTGGAACACCCATAGTGTATACTGTGTTGAATATTTAACCTCTTGAGTCTTGCCTATGGTGTTATGGGCAAGAATAGATTACTGTAATTTGGGACTTGCAATGTAAAGTACAGGCAAGATAAAACATGTGTTAGCCAGTGAAAATCATCCCATTGTATACATTTTTTTTTTGTTGCTCTGGCTAGATATGACATTATTCATCTTCATTTTTAAATTCCACCCATAAGCTTTGTCAATAGTTGTATTGGTCACCAGACTTGATCCTCAATACATACTCTGCTTAACACTTACTGTAACTTAATCAGAAAGCATTACTAACATGTGTACGGAGGACAATCAGTGCCACTTAGAAAATTAAATGCTACATTTTGTATTTTTTATTTGTGTTAATTATGGATCCCAATTAGCTTACTCTTCCTGGGGTCCAGCAAAATTAAGGCAGTTATACATTTTTTTTTTTAAACATTACAATACAATGACAACAGATTTCACATTTTAAGGTCCCTACTCTACTACCACATATCTACAACACAAGATCTATGTGTACGTGTGTGTATAGTGCTTATGTTATCATGTGTTTTTATGCATGTGGCTGTGCCTATGTTCGTGTTGGTTCACGGTCCTTGCTGTTCCATAAGGTGTATTTTTATCTGTTTCTTAAGTCTAATTTTACTGCTTGTATGAGTTACTTGATATGGAATAGAATTCCATGTAGTCATGGCTCTATGTTGTACTGTGCACCTCCTATAGTCTGTTCTGGACTTGGGGACTGTGAATAGACCTCTGGTGGAATGGCTTGTTGGGTATGCATGGGTGTCCGGGCTGTGTTCCAGTAGTTCAAACAGAAAGCTCAGTGCATTTTGAGGCTCTCGAGTGTTGCAGCGGTCTAAGGCAATGCATCTCAGTACTAGAGGCATCACTACAGACCCTGGTTCAATTCCAGGCTGTGTCACAACTGACCGTGATTGGGAGTCCCATAGGGCGGCGCACAATTGGCCCAGCGTAATCCGGGTTAGGATTTGGCCGGGGTAGGCCATCATTATAAATAAGAATTTGTTTTTAACTGACTTGCCTAGTTAAATAAAGGTTAATTAAAACAATTCTACATGTCGATACCTCTCAAAAATACAACTAGTGATGAAGACAATCTCTCCTCCACTTTGAGCCAGGATGGATTGACATGCATATTAATGTTAGCTCTCTTTGTACATCCAAGCGCCAGCCGTGGTGCCCTGTTCTGAGCCAATTGCAATTTTCCCAAGTCCCTCTTTGTGGCACCTGACCAAATGATTGAACAGTAGTCCAGGTGAGACAAAACTAGGGCCTGTAAGACCTGCCTTGTTGATAGTGCTGTTAAGAATGCAGAGTAGTGCTTTATTATGGATAGACTTCTCCCCATCGTAGCTACTGTTGTGTCAATATGTTTTGACCATGACAGTTTACCATCCGGGGTTAGTCCAAGCAGTTTAGTCTCAACTTGTTCAATATCCACATTATTCATTACAATATTTAGTTGAGGTTGAGGGTTTAGTGAATGATTTGACCTAAATACAATGCTTTTAGTTTTAGAAATATTTAGGTCTAACTTATTCCTTGTCACCCATTCTGAAACGAACTGCAGCTCTTTGTTAAATGTTGCAGTCATTTCAGTCGCTCTTGTAGCTGACGTTGTAGTGTTAAGTCATCCACATACATAGACAGACTGGCTTTAGTTAAACTCGTTATCCACAATATAGCAGGGGTTGTAAAGCCATAGCACATACGTTTTTTTCAGCAACAGACTATGATTGATAACGTCAAAAGCCACACTGAAGTCAGCCAACACAATCTTTTTAACATTAATTTCTCTCAGCCAATCATCAGTAATTTGTGTAAGTGCTGTGCTTGTTGAATGTCCTTCCCTTTAAGCGTGCTGAAAGTATGTTGTCAATCTGTTTACTGTAAAATAGCATCATATCTGGTCAAATTGGAATGTGAAAATGCTAAATGCATTTACATTTTCATATCAGTGCGCATGATTCATGCCACATTGAAATTGCAATGTAAAATTGAAAATTGGAAACAGTAAAAATAAATTCTAAATGTAAATGGTAAAGAGAAAATGGCAAATGGTAAACAGAAAATGGTAAATACAAATGTACCATTTATTTTTTTATTTTTTTTATTTCACCTATTCACTTATTTAACCAGGTAGGCTAGTTGAGAACAAGTTCTCATTTGCAACTGCGACCTGGCCAAGATAAAGCAAAGCAGACACAAACAACAACACATGGAATAAACAAACATACAATAAAAAATACAGTAGAAAAACCAATATACGGTATGTGCAAATGAGGTAGGATAAGAAAGAGCAGGCAATAAATAGGCCATGGTGGCGAAGTAATTACAGTATAGCAATTAAACACTGGAATGGTAGGATGTACAGAATATGAATGTGCAAGTAGAGATACTGGGGTGCAAAGGAGCAAGATAAATAAATAAAGACAGTATGGGGATGAGGTGGATTGGATGGGCTAATTACAGCTGAGCTATGTACAGGTGCAGTGATCTGTGAGCTGCTCTGAAAGCTGTTTTTTGCAGTTCGTTCCAGTCATCGGCAGCAGAGAACTGGAAGGAGAGGCGGCCAAAGTAGGAATTGGCTTTGGGGGTGACCAGTGAGATATTACTGCTGAAGTGCGTGCCAAGGGTGGGTGCTGCTATGGTGACCAGTGTGCTGAGGTAAGGCGGGGATTTACCTAGCAGAGACTTGCAGATGACCTGGAGCCAGTGGGTTTGGAGACGAGTATGAAGCGATGGCCAGCCAACGAGAGCGTACAGGTCGCAGTGGTGGGTAATACATGGGGCTTTGGTGACAAAAATGTGCAATGTGCAAAGTGAAATGGAACGTGGCTGTTCTCATTTTCCAAATGCCCAATTTCCCATTTGATCTTTTCTATTTTAATTTTTGCCTTTTTCTGGTCTCAGGCAAAGTTACTCAACACTAGGCAAAGTTACAAAACACTAGGTAAATTACTTATCACATGTCGCTGAACAACCTCTGTTACACTATTAGCTCCTTGACCACACAGCATGTATACTTTGAAAGAACAACAATCACAACAAAATACACAGCCTCCTCAGGTAATTACTTCTTCCTAGTTAGTTGTTTGCATGATGTGTAACTTTGCCTGATACCTGGAGAGTTTAATTGGCTATAAGCTTTGGCTTAACAGGATAATGTGCTCTTCTGATCTGCAGAAAACCCTTGTTCGAACCCCATCAGTTATAATTGTGACATGGCTCAGATGGGTCTTTGTGAGGTGGAGGAGTTCAAAGGATGGTGAACTGTAACTAAGGTTGTTCAGCCCCAGCGAAACAATTATTTTAATATATTACAAATATACTGAAGTATACTTAAATATATACTACTACTACTACAAATTTACAAGATGTAGTTTTCTAGAATATCTTAAGCATACTATACAGTACACATACTGTATGCTATCATTACACTTAAACACACCTAATTGCAATTTAGTATATTAATTTCAAATATACTTGGAGTTGTTTTTAAGTTGCAGCATTAAATTGTTTTTATATTACTCTGTTTGTGAGTGATCCAGTACACTATAAGTTGTTGATGTTGGATAAAAAATGTCACGACAAGCCTGATGGAAAGAACAACATTTTCGGCAAACTTTCCAAATATCGGCCAAAAAAAAAGATGCTTGACGAAGTGGGATCTCTTTATTTCTGTAAAATTAATTATGAGAGAAATGGTGGTGGAAACGCATTTACAGTTGAAGTCGTAAGTTTACATCCACCTTAGCCAAATACATTTAAACTCAGTTTTTCACAATTACTGACATTTATTCCTAGTAAATATTCCCTGTTTTAGATCAGGTAGAATCACCAATTTATTTTAAGAATGTGAAATGTCAGAATAATAGTAGAGAATGACTTACTTCAGCTTTTATTTCTTTCATCACATTCTCAGTGGGTCAGAAGTTTACATTCACTCAATTAGTATTTGGTAGCATTGCCTTTAAATGGTTTAACTTGGGTCAAACGTTCCAGGTAGCCTTCCACAAACTTCCCACGATAAGTTACCCCACTCGGGGTAGTCCCAACCTTGCCTGAGACTTTCAAAGTTGCATTTGCTCTCTGAGTCAATGCCTAGGCTTCAGCTTAGCAGGCATTTCTGGTGCCAAGGAGACCTGGGGTCACACCCTGTTGGTTACACTAGTGTCATGACTGTCCTGATTAGGTCAGGTTACAAGAGACCACAACCCTACAGATTATCTCTCAACCCCAACAGAGGAGGAGAGATCTAAATCAAATCAAATTTTATTTGTCACATACAATTTGATTTGATTTGATTTAGATCTCTCCTCCTCTGTTGGGGTTGAGAGATAATCTGATCTAGGGGTCTGAAGATGTGGGGGTTTCATGACCCCTCACGCCCTGGTAAATCTCAGGCCACAGACAAATTCCTTTGTCCTGTTACTATGGAGAACCAGCCTCAGAACATTAAACATTAAATAAAGGGACTTTGGAACAATGGTTTCCGTCAGCAACAATGGTGGTCATGACGATATATGGAATATGAAAATGTATGTCATTTTTGTTTTGTTATTAAAGGTTAATAGATGACGTTATTACGAAAACATTGTAACGTTAACAGTTTACCTAGTATATGTTTGATGTTTATACATTGTACGTTGTATGGAAAAGACAAAGAGAATGTTTTGGTAAAGATGAAATGTGAAGTTCATTGTCTAAAATTGGATTTGAGTAAAATCTAGACCTTGCCTCATAACTTGGTACGCCCAGAGAATTGCCCTAAAGGCGGTTACGCCCACTTCTGACACGAGGGTATACAACCTGTGAGTAAAGAATTTACAGAGTAGACTACGTGACCCAAGCTGCAGCCAAGGTCTAAAAAGTCAACGAACCCAGAACGCAACACAAGTTTGAAGACAAATAATTATTTTTCTACCCAAGTAGCTGTGTCTAAGCGGGTGACTTCAAGCCGGACCCCCTAGCATCCAATCCCAGCGAATCGTGGTATCTAAACGGTTTCATTCCTATGCTGTGAGCTCTGAGCTACAGAGCTGTCTGTCCTCAGAAGACCCCTTCCAGAGCAAGGGTGAGGGAATAGACTCCTAAGCCAAAAGGACACTGACATCGTGAGGACCACCAGAAAGGTGCGCCGGAGAAGTGAGTCATCGAGCAGCCTGAACGGTCCTCTGAACGGTTCGCGCAGAGAATCCTCTGAGATCTTCCCCACGTAATTACATCATTATATTCTGACCCATAAGAGCGGCAGTTTGGGGCAAGGCTAGGGTTAGAATAGCATAGCTGACAAATTCACCCAAATGTATATTTCTCGTGTACTTTCTTTTTTCTCTCTCTCTTTGAAATCGCCATTTTGGGTAACACGCGCCATAGTGTGTTGGCCTGTTATACTAACTTCTAATCAATAGCCTATAATGTATTTTGTCTATGTTTATCTTTTATCATAATTTTAGCTTTCTAGTAAATACATATTCAACTAAATTGGTGTGGTACAAACTCATTGGTGAGACCCGGGTCCGTGCAGATTCACGGACTATACAACGTTCAGAACGAGATTGTAGAGGTAACTGGTTAATTAGCGGCTGTTGTAAAATCAATATTCTAATATTCTTTGAGTTCATTTGGGAAATAGAAACTCAATAAAAACTAGTTTTCCCATGGTTCCCCAGGTTAATGAGTTAATAATTGTTTGATTCAGTTAATCACGCAATTAGAAACTTTTACTCTTTTGATGAGCAACAGTCGTCATATTAACTAATACAACGTCACGACACTAGTCTACGATCAATTCAAAGAGGGTCCAACATGGCTAGGATGTACTACTGCATGGGGGTGTGGCGTTTCTGACTGTCCTGGTTCACGCCTCAGAATACATTTAGCATACACTTTGAAAATGAACATGGAAATAGAAAAGAGAAAATGCTGAATTGGGTTGTTGGAAAAAGAAAACAGACACTTTCAATTTCACTTTGCATTTCCAATTTACAATGGTATTTTCCATTTACCATGTTCATTTCGAATTTCTGTTTACCACTTCCAATTTTTTTTTAAAACAATTTTCTATTTTCATTTTAACTTTGCAATTGAATTGTGGAATGAATCATGCACACTGATATACATATATAAATTCATTTATCATTTTCACGTTCCTATTTACCATTTAAGCATTTCGTTTTTAAAGTGGCACTGATCATCCTCCAAACATTTGGCTTGTGAATGAACTAAACAAAGTAACTATTAACCTGTCTTTAAGTGTAATCACAACATATCTTTATTTGGAGATCACTATAAATGCATAAAAGTGATCAACTGTCACAAACTGTTAGCCTACTTTTGTTTTTACATGGAATGTCCTACAACGCCCTCTGCTGAAGTGCACATACTGTCATTTGATACCCCGCCGACAATCATGCTATTTTGCACAGGAGATTTGTTTTCCTTCCTCCCATTTGTCGGTAAATATTCTTTGGCAGCCGAGTCCGTTGCAGCCAGGAAAACGATTCCATCCAATGTCTATGAAATAATCCAATCTCCTAGAGAGGTAATGTCTGCTCTACTGTAGGGTACAAATTAAGTGGAATATACAAATACAGCCAAACTGTAGACAACACAACTCGCCAACCATTTACATCGACCAAAATGGCTTCTACAATCAGTAAAGGTTGACTTTGGGTAATATTTAAGTCCATGAGCTCCTAGAGGTAAAGAATGCATTTTTTTTATGAGTAAGGTTCTTATGAAATGTCCATGAAAAAGGGATTAGTTACAATCCACGAGTCAAGCTCTGGTTATACCAATTGCTTTACATATTTAAGTCTGAGTTTCCTTCTGACAGAGCAGCCAGCTTAAACTCAAAGGGGATTGAAGCTTTGGAAAATTGAAGTGACTGTTAAAAGTAGACTTTGAGTGATGTTAGTTTCCAAAACACATTTACTCATCCTCGTGTAACACAGTAAAATAGGTGTGAAGCATGACAATGTATAAAACCCCATTTTACCACTGTCTCCTCCTATGATGCTCCTATGATGTTTTGCATCATACAGGTATGATTTCTATATTTTGGAAGACACACATCTTGAAAACTTGATTGCTAACTAGCAAAATGTTTGTGAACTATGTCAACAATTGACTAATGAAACAAATACCAAAAGATCAATTTTAGGTGTATTTTTCTTTTAAGTTGCAGTGGAGCACCTACATTAGCAAAACATTACAAAGGTAGACTATACACCTTGGGTTAAAATGTGGCTTAAAATGAACCATGACTGATATTTGCACTCCTATCAAGGATATTTTAGTTACTGAAAATGTAATTTTATCCCAACAGGCTCAACTCCAAATGCGATGCTTTCAGAACACCACGAATAGCCTTTAAATGTTGAAAATATATTTCTAGCTCAGCTTGGTTTTTTTTACACAGAGTTTTCTGGTGGTTGTCAAACCAATAACAGTTGCAGTTTCCTAAAGACTCAACATGTTGCTATAGGAAACTCCAAAACCCAAATCCTAGTATTTTCTAGATATTTTCATTTTCTTATGCAGCCACGATGAAGAAAGAAAAAAAAACAAGCTTAAGGACTACTGAAGAGGGATAAAAAAGAAGGAATTCCTTTCTGGTCATATCTTATACGGCACACAAACGCTACATCCAGGGACGCATTCCAAGTAAACCGTCAAGTGAAATCTCTTGCTAAAATCAACGCCATAGTGCTGTACCGTACATATCCACTGGGTTTACATTTGGTGACATTCAGTGTACCTTCTTTGAGGCTTGTAATAACAACACACTGATGTTTCTACACACTACATGTTCAAAAATACTGACATTACCTCCACTCAGAGCCCCCTCACGATACTCTGTTATGCAGCCTATTAGTAATAGAAATAAATCGATGCAGTTCTTGCAAAAACAATAACAACCAAAAAATCCATGCAGCTCTATGCAAATGAACTATGGACTACTCTCTACTGTATCTAAAACATCTCTTGATACGAAGCTCATTACATGGTATTGTTTTATACGCCATCTTATACTGATATGAAAAGCACAGCGATAGAATGTGGAGTAACGTTCTCATCTGCTGTTTGGAGTCATGTTGCATGAATACACCTGACCTCATCTTTTGTGTCTGTGAGGGATACAAAGATGATTAAACACAATCTTAAAATAGAATGGAAAGATATCCGTTTCAACAACTATGCTTTTATAGGGTTACTTTATATGTGATTATGATGCAAGGTTTTCTCTGAGCCTTACAAAGTAAGTCACTAAGATAATACTTAATAGCAGACTTTTATTTGCTAACGCACGGATAGAGCAGTATCAGATGAATGCAGGCATGGAACTGGATAGTTGACGCGATGCCACCTTTTTTCACAAATGTAACTTGTTAAAATTTTAAACATATTACTAAAAGCTTTGATTTTTAACTTGGATCATGACTGTATTCATGCAATGTATTATTTTCTTTCTTACTATTTTGAACCAGACGTGGTAATTGTCCAATGGTGTGACTGTCCCAGGTAAGGTTGCGGGACTTTGAACCAAGTGAATTAATGGATGAAAAAAATATTCCCTTCACCTACAACAAAGGTACTTATGACACAGATGTGTATTTCAAGAAACAGTAGTCCCCAAGTCCCATTCATCATATTTAAAAATGGTTCTGATTGATTAAATGTCGTCCCCAAAAGCAATGTCCACTTGGTGTGACACAATTCTGTGATTAAACGATGAGCCAGCATTTGGGCACCATTGTGTGGGGAGGGTTCTCTTGCAATGAGGAAGTACTGAAGACATTGCTGAAACTCATGCTCTGAACAGATTGTAAACTTAGTCAGAAATATTCATCATAAATACTGCCCTTTTCTGCAATTGCCATAAAAGGGGTAATTTTCTTAGTCCTTTGGTTTGATTGAAAATTGGTTGGTTTAATTGAAAATAATATTCTTGAAGTACAAAAAGCAACATACTGTGGTGAAATCAAATGGTATACTTACTGTTAACAATAAGGCCAAAAAAAGACTATACAATCTGAGATTTCCACTGACCTCTGGTTCTGTCTCTGCCGCCTGGGAAGGGACTGGTTCTTTTACCTGGCCGTAGGGATGGTGCAGGCAGATATTGGGGACTGTCTGTGGTGCTCCCGTTCCTGGTTCTCACTCCCTGCATTAGATCATTCATCCCCTTGATGCCTCTCTGTCGGTCCCACCAGTCTGTCTCAGTGGTCCTCCGATTGGTGTTCTGGCAAGAGGCATGGCACTCCTAGGCAATGATGTCTAGGTGTGCCATGGCTTCGTTCCCTAGGTGTTGTGTTTCTCAAACCCTGTCATTGGCTCCATTGTGTGGTATCCTCCAACAGAACACCTCTCTTGAGCGGCTCCTTGGCTCCTCCTCACACTGTGGCCAGGTACACCTCAATGTTGTGGGTAATGGCTCATTAAATCAGTTATGGTTCCTTTGATTGCAACAACATTACTTGGATAACTGAGGAAATTCTTGTCACACCCTGACCATAGTTTGCTTTGTATGTTTCTATGTTTTGGTTGGTCAGGGTGTGATCTGAGTGGGCATTCTATGTTACATGTCTAGTTTGTCTAGTTCTATGTTTGGCCTGATATGGTTTTCAATCAGAGGCAGGTGTTAGTCATTGTCTCTGATTGGGAACCATATTTAGGTAGCCTGTTTGGTGTTGGTTTTTGTGGGTGATTGTTCCTGTCTCTGTGTTTGCACCAGATAGGACTGTTTAGGTTTGCGCACATGTATTGTTTTGTTAGTTTATTCATGTATAGAGTCTTTATTAAAGAAACATGAATAACCACCACGCTGCATTTTGGTCCGCCTCTACTTCACCACAAGAAGACCGTTACAATTCTAGAGCTAATACATGCCAATGAGCGCTGACCTTCGGGGATGCGTGCATTTATCAGACCCAAGACTAGGGCTGTGGCGTTCACAAAATTTCATCAGCCAGTGATTGTCAAGCAAATAATTGTCGGTCTCACTGTAATTTACCGTTCATTAACATAAACACATTTAGCATCTCCTGGCTTCCACACAAGCCACTGATGCAGACCTTTGGAACATCTACATTTTAAAAAGTAAAATAAATCCATGTAATATATCCTACACCTTCACAATAAATTAATTTTTTGTGTTAGACAGGTCTAAACAAACATGATATAAAGAAAATGCAGTCTATTTCAGAAGAACAGAATAGCGTACTCTGAGTTGTTCTTATGTTAGGTCCTGATCTGGCTATACCATATGACTGTGGGCTACACTAGTTCATTTAGCAGACAAGATTTGCTTAGAATTCCATGGCATTATTTTAGATTCTTTTATAGTATGAAGAATACAATTGAACAAAGCTGATTAAAATAGAAAGGATTATTTTCTCCAAACGATTTGAGGGAGTGCACACATGCGGCTATTCTATATTGAACTGTTAACAAATAAATAGGTACTCCCATATGCTTAATTTAGCATTATTAATGTAACTTTAGTTGTACAACAAAAAAAGCTGATAAAGGCCATCACTGTTTTCTCGTGTAATTTCATAGCCTATAGAAATGTTGTACAACAGGAGCTCATGGGCTCTCATGAAGAGTTTGATTTGATTTTCGAAACATTTGCATCGATGTCAGAGTGATTAGAGGGACAATAGAGTGCTTGAGTACCAGGCAGTTAGCAAGTTTGGTAGGATACTAATGACCATCAGCAGCATCAGAGCTTGGAGAAGCCTAATTACCGTAAACAGTCACGTGGAATTTAACTGCCTTCATGACTGGTGACCTCCAGTGTGGCGGTAATATGGTCACCGCAACAGACCTACCCAAAACCCATGCGGGGTAGTCTCTGGCATCATGGTTTTGTTGACCCCAATAGCGGCGCTGAAGTCTCATACGAATATGTGCCCTATCAACTTTCAATGGTACTTTCTGTGCATACCATGTTGACTATGGGTAACAGGGAATCAGGGTTCGATTCCAGGGAGGAAGCCTAAGAAATGGCTACCACATCCAAGGAAGGCACCAGGCACGTAAATTACCCACCCCGACTCGGGGAGGGGAGTGACAAAAAATAATAATACAGGGCTCTTTCGAGGCCCTGTAACTGGAATGAATACCCTTAAATAATTGAATGAGGATCCATTATTGATGTTTAGAAGTTGCATATACAAATGGTTCGATTATTTTGGAAAGTGTAAAAATCTGACTGCCTCTATTGTTCATCAGTGTGACATAATGTCCAATAGGGTGACGCCAAATGAACATAAAGAAAGGTGTCTTGAACAAAACGTTTAAATCATTGTGAAGCTTGAGGCAGGTAACATCATGATACGCAACTAAGCTAATTGCTTTTTTTTAATCTAGGTTTAATAAAATGACTCAAAATGTAATTGGGAGACACTTGGTTATCATCATTATTCAAGTAAATTGTGTTTTTCAATTGAAATTCCAGAATTGGATTACTGATTTAAAGACAGAAGTAACTAATACTGACTAAACATAATGTTCTTGCCTATTTGGGAACCAGTATACCTATGCAGTGCATTCTGAAAGTATTCAGACCCCTTCCCTTTTTCCACATGATGTTACTTTACAGCCTTATTCTAAAATGGATTAAATAAATGCTTTTCCTCATCAATCTACACACAATAACCCATAATGACAACTCTTTTAGAAATGTTTGCAAATGTGTTAAAAATAAAAAAACAGAAATACCTTATTTACAGAAGTACTCAGACGCTTTGCTATGAGACTCGAAATTGAGCTCAGGTGCATCCTGCATCTTGAAAAGCGGTGATGTCGAGGTGCGTGAAATAAGTAAAATGGCAGATACATGTTTGGTGCTGTCAATAATTGATGCTGTGAAATTTGTGGGAATAGCTCTCAGATTAGCAAATGCTGTCATGATCACTTGGTTGGTACAGGCCGGCACATCAGCGGTGGAGTTTGAATGTTTGCTCTCTGTCTCATGGCAATAGTTGCAGTTTTTAGCTGTATATAGTCAGCTAGCTAACTAGTTGGTTGTTTTGTCTTGTTTCTACCGATGTAATTCACGTGGAAATGGACCAAGCTGCTTGCTATAGCTAGCTAGCTAGTTAGTCTGTCAGGCAAGAAAAGATGTGTGTAGCGGGAATTTGGGATGCACTCACGAAGCGTCAACCTCAGCCATCAAATCAAATCAAATCAAATGTATTTATATAGCCCTTCGTACATCAGCTGATATCTCAAAGTGCTGTACAGAAACCCAGCCTAAAACCCCAAACAGCAAGCAATGCAGGTGTAGAAGCACGGTGGCTAGGAAAAACTCCCTAGAAAGGCCAAAACCTAGGAAGAAACCTAGAGAGGAACCAGGCTATGTGGGGTGGCCAGTCCTCTTCTGGCTGTGCCGGGTGGAGATTATAACAGAACATGGTCAAGATGTTCAAATGTTCATAAATGACCAGCATGGTCAAATAATAATAAGGCAGAACAGTTGAAACTGGAGCAGCAGCACAGTCAGGTGGACTGGGGACAGCAAGGAGTCATCATGTCAGGTATTCCTGGGGCATGGTCCTAGGGCTCAGGTCCTCCGAGAGAGAGAAAGAAAGAGAGAATTAGAGAGAGCATATGTGGGATGGCCAGTCCTCTTCTGGCTGTGCCGGGTGGAGATTATAACAGAACATGGCCAAGATGTTCAAATGTTCATAAATGACCAGCGTGGTCAAATAATAATAAGGCAGAACAGTTGAAACTGGAGCAGCAGCACGGCCAGGTGGACTGGGGACAGCAAGGAGTCATCATGTCAGGTAGTCCTGGGGCATGGTCCTAGGGCTCAGGTCCTCCGAGAGAGAGAAAGAGAGAAGGAGAGAATTAGAGAACGCACACTTAGATTCACACAGGACACCGAATAAGACAGGAGAAGTACTCCAGATATAACAAACTGACCCTAGCCCCCCGACACATAAACTACTGCAGCATAAATACTGGAGGCTGAGACAGGAGGGGTCAGGAGACACTGTGGCCCCATCCGAGGACACCCCCGGACAGGGCCAGCTATCACTGGATACAGCCTCTTTCACAGTGAAAAGTCGTGTCCGCCTCGGTGCCATCCTTTTCATGAAGCGAGTCTTTTAAAAAAAAAATAAAATGACTGCATACCCTGTTTCCGGTTTCTGGTTGATAACAACAGCTCTGCAAACACCACAACAGGTTGTTTGCAAGTCAATTTTGCCATATTGCCATATTGACAGATATTATTGTTTGAAAAACAAGGCCGTTCGCGGTGTCTACTGTCATTTTTTAAAGGCTGTCGACGGCTGCTATGGGTTCTAAAGAGTTCAATTGTATCCGTTTTTTTTTTATCAAAGGTGGCAACATAACATTTTGAATTGTTTAGACAGATTATTGCAACTATATGTTTTTTTACTTACATTTTTGAATTACTTTTTTTGATGGCCATAATGTCAACTACTATCAAAATCTCAATATAGCAACCCTTTAGAGTTGACCTTACAGATTTACTTGATAATATGCACACCTATATAGAACCTTTTCGTTCTTTGGTTAAAATGGAAGACCCCTTTTCATAAAAAGGGACTAGCTACGTTGCCGCTGAACCCAAATATCATTGCTACTGATGTCAGCAAATGCATGTAAGTTGGTCTTCTGCATCATAATAATTATGTCAGCACAGCATTTTTCCTTCATTCTTGCAGGTGGAAGATTGACTCATGTTTATGCTGCTATTTTCTTCTTCTCAGGAACCAGCCAGGAAATAACCCATACAGTACTGTCCACAAAGAATGTATAAACCCTCTGAAGGCATTCAGAGTTACCAAGATTGGCATGGGCCATCATTCAAACAAAGTGCCTCTCTGCCCACCAGTGCATATTTCCAAACAATGTTTGCATTCCCTAAACTGGTTGTTTGAGTGTGACTATAATGACAATAGCATATCAAAACTATGTTGGTATTCTTTTGTGCATTATTTTATTATTCAATATAGATTTTTCTTATTAATATTGCTATTCTATTAGTAGGAGCCATAATTCATAAATGGCACCGTAAAGGGTTCTACATGAAACCATTTGGTTTGGTGAAGAAGAACCCATAGGGTTTTATTTGGGTCAGTGAAGAAGAACCCTACGAAAGAGTTCCATATATGAAGCAATCAATAGAACCATTTTTGGTTCTATTCTGCCAACCAATGGCTCCAAATTCCTCAATTTATGATAACTGTCACGCCTGCTCCTGCTCCCCCTCTCTGGCCCTCGAGGGCACCAGGCTGCCCTTCATTACGCACACCTGTCACCATCATTACGCGCATCAGCGCTCATTGGACTCACCTGGACTCCTTCACGTTGTTGACTGCCCCCTCTATTTCTGTCTGTTCCTCAGCTTTGTTCCCCTTATCAGCATTATTGTCGGGATGTTGTTTTGTTCCCTCCGTCCAGACGCTGTTCTTGTTTTGTTTGATGTCCGTTTTCCATTAAATGTTCACTGCCTGTACTTGCTTCTCATCTCCAGCGTCGGTCTTTACAGAATGCTGATTCCACTATTTGAAGCATCAGGGAGTTCTTGTTTTTTTGTTTTTGGTGGTGACATCGGTTCTGGGTGCGGACGCCGATGGAACCGGGGGTGCTTCAGCTGGCTTGTCGGGCTTCCACGCCTGAGCTGGCTTCAGAGGTTTCCTTACATCGGTTGCCTCGGCAGGCTCCAATCCCATGTCATGCCTCAGCCGGCTCGTCGGGCTCCCAAGCCCCAGCTGGCCCATCAGACTCCCACGCGTCAGCGGGCTCATCAGGCTCCCACGCCTCAGCCGGCTCGTACGGCTCCCACACCTCAGCCGTCTCGTCCGGCTTCTACACCTCAGTGGGCTTGTCCAGCATCCATGCCTCGGCTGGCCCATCAGGCTCGCCCAGGTGGGACGCAGGGTGGTGCCCCTAGAGGGGGAGGTAGTGTCATGCCTGCTCCCGCTCCCCCTCTCTGGCGCGTTCGAGGGTGCCAGGCTGCCCTTCATTACGCACACCTGTCACAATCATTACGCGCATCTGTGCTGATTGTACTCACCTGGACTCCTTCACATTTTTGATTGCCCCCTCTATATCTGTCTGTTCCTCAGTTTTGTTCCCCGTGTCAACATTATTGTCGTAATGTTGTTTTGTTCCCCCTGTCCAGACACTGTCCTTCCTCTCTTTGATGTCTGTTTTCCATTAAATGTTCACTCCCTGTACTTGCTTCTTGTTTCCAGCATCAGTCCTTACAGATAACCATCAGTTGATTTGGTATTGCACACACTTACACCCATACAATCCAACATACATTGTCCTGAACTGAACATGCTAACATTTACATTACATTTTTTTGTCATTTAGAAGACACTGTTATTCAGAGCGACTTACAGTGAGTGCAATCATCTTAAGATAGCTAGGTGAGACAACCACATACTGAGAGTGTCTGACACACTTAAACTCAATTTTATCTCGCTGTTGGTAAGGTAATGCTTTCCCTTTGAGTTCTAATCCTGTTTACCTTAAAGATTATGTCTCTGTCATAGCTCCCAGTCCTGAGACCAGCTTTATCAGTACTGAACCTTGACTATTCATGTGCATTTGCAGGCCAAGTAGCTTGTGCTATTTTGCAGATTATGAGTGCTTTAACCTGGGTCTTAGAACTTCTGTACCCTGCATCTTTTGAAATCCACTACTTATTCTCTTGAATATATATATTTAAAAAAAATCACAAATATTTGCTGATGTTTTGTGTGGACATGAGATCAGGACTTGGTTACTTCCATAATTCTAAGAGAGATTTAACGTTTTACCAATCACCGATTTCAACACAATCATCTCAACCATTCCAAACTATTTTCAACAACCAACAACAGAATTTGACTCCGACAAACAATCTTTATCACCGACATTATTCAATATTGCATTTGCCTGGTCTTCCTCGAAACATTGAGTCTCATTTGTTTATATGCAGTGATCTTCCACCACTTCTGTGGTTATCTGTGAGAAATCTGGGCCAAATGTTCTCTGGTTCTTAATGCATAAGATTCATTACATGGCCTTAGGAGTGGCTGTCTAATCTGTCCCTACTTGAATTAACTGATCTCCATCTAACAGCTATTTAAGTATTGTCAAGAATAAGACTGCTATATGATTTAAGATTGACAGTGGATGGTGGTGGTGGGGGAACTCCATTGAAATCCAAGAAAAACATGACTGGGTCGTGAAGGCCAATATAAATGGTGCAATAATCAGTAATTGTCACAGATCATCATTTTTTATAGTGGCATCTGGGAATCTGGTCAATGGTCCCATTCTTAATATACTGTACAGTGCCTTCAGAAAGTATTCATACCCCTTATTCAATGTCTTGTGTTACAGGCTGAATTCCAAATGTATTGAATATATTTTTCTCACCCATGTACACACAATACCCCAAAATGACAAAGTGAAAACATGTTTTTAGAAAGTTTAGCAAATTTATTGAAAATGAAATACAGAAATATCAAATGTACATCAATATTCACACCCCTGAGTGTGACAATACATGTTAGAATCACCTTTGGTAGTGATTACTGCTTTGAGTCTTTCTGGGTAAGTCCTTAAGAGCGTGCACAGCTGGATTGTACAATATTTGCCCATTATTATTCTTAATATTCTTCAAGCTCTGTCAAATTGTTTGTTGATCATTGCTGTACCCCCCTTTCGACCCCTAATGTTTAATTGTCCGAGACTCCAGCCACCCTAGTCATAGACTGTTCTCTCTGCTACCACACGGCAAGCGGTGCCGGAGCGCCAACTCTAGGTCCAAGAGGCTTCTAAACAGCTTCTACCCCCAAGCCATAAGACTCCTGAACATATAATCAAATGGCTACCAATACTACTTGCATATCCCCGCCCCTTTTACACCGCTGATACTCTCTGTTGTTATCGTCTATGCATGGTTACTTTAATAACTCTACCTACATGTACATATTAACTCAATTATCTTGACTAACCGATGCCCCCACACATTGACTGTACTGGTAGCCCCCTGTGTATAGTCTCACTATTGTTATTTTACTGCTGTTCCTTATTTACTTCTTACTTTTATTTCTTATTCTTATTTGTACTGCATTGATGGTTAGGGGCTCGTAAGTAAACATTTCACTGTAAGGTCTACCCCGGCACATGTGACTAATACAATTTGATTTGACAACAATTTTCAAGACTTGTCATAGATCTTCAAAAGTATTTCAGTCAAAACTGTAGCTCGGCCACTCAGGAACATTCACATAGAACTGATTTGGCCTTGTGTTTTAGGTTATTGCCCTGCTGAAAGGTGAATTTAAACTCCCTGGTCTTTGTGGTTGAATCTGTGCTTGCAATTCACCACTCGATTGAGGGACCTTAATTTTATGTGCAGGGTACAGAGATGGGGAAGTCATTAAAAAAATCATGGTTAACTACTGTTATTGAACACAGAATGAGTCCATGCAAGTTATATGATTTGTTAAGCACATGTTTACTCCCAAACTTATTTAGGCTTGCCATAACAAAGGAGTTGAATACTTATTGACTCAAGACATTTCAGCTTTTCATTTTTTATTAATTAAAAATGTTTTCAACTTTAACATTATGTGGTATTGTGTGTACTGTAGATCAGAGACACAAAATCAAAATGTAATCCATTTTTAAATTCAGGCTATAAGACAAAAATAAACTTGGTTAAAAGGCTTGTGTATTACACTCTATGACACTTATACTGTATACCTAAACTCTGTCAGTGAAGAACATAACCCCTACTGGAGGTCTGCATCATATCTCTCACAGTGTTACTGTGACAACAACCTTTTTGAAGGTATAGTATTGTATGTCCCTCTCAGGATATGAATAAGCAATAACCACGATAAGACATTGGTACTATTAATTCACAGTTCATGATCGACATACAATACTGATGCTATACAGTGATGAAAAAAGAATTAGTTAAGAGATCAAGATCAATTCTCTGTTTTATTTAAGACATACTGTACCTTTGTGCAACATAACGTGACAGGGGACATTTTAAGTACACTTCTACTTTCATTCCAGACCTGCTTCTATTTTCAGGCGGCCTAGCGTCTGCTATGAAATCCCTGGGTATTCCACAGAGTTAGAGCAGTTCTCAGGAGATTAATGTCCATATCCAGACACTTACCTGTCAGCCAACCTGATACGATTATTCCAATGTGTGGCTGGCTGGAATGCACTTCCTCTACTATGGTGTAGTCTTCCTGTGTCATGCCTCGTCTAGAAAATGTCATCTGCCATGTGGTACACATCACTTCATGTATCGTTTGCTGACCTAAACATCATATTGAAAATGTTCCCCGGCACATTATAAAGTAGATCAATTTGTCTCTTGTCACGTTGACGTGCAATATATCCTAAATAAATAAATACAATATCAGATATCAGCATGCCAATATCATGCATTCAACATGACATTGTTTGTCAGGAGGAAACAACAATTAGACAAATATTTAACTGGATTCAAAACGGGCCCGTGGATTTCCTTTGTCCCCCGCTATTCCGATTAATGAATGTTTACCTCTGAATTCACCATTCTAATTGCTTGTTGCAAGTCAATTTGTTTTCTGAGAAAGTTGTTCTAATTGGAAAAAAATTACGAGAGCCTTCAATCATATGGTAGCAGTGTAGTGTTCAACAGACTTCATACAGGGGACCTGACCTCTGAAAACATGGAACATTTTGAAGGTTGATTTTCCTGTATCTGAAAAATAATCAATCATTTTTGTATTCATGAGAGGTTAACCTTGAGTTATTGATAATTAACCATCATTGTGCACAAGACTTTGAATGGATTGTCTCCAGGCAACCATATAGATTGGAAGCAGGATATTTGTTTCATGTGGGGAAGGTATATCCACACAATACCCATACGTTCAGCAGTATTGAGCTGCTTACAAATACCACCCTGGGTTAGCATGAAGGGAGACATTATTTCCTCTTGATACTTCTCAATGTTTTGACATCAGTGCATCTGATAATAGGGCAATATTAGCAAGAGCATGAAGGTAAGCAATATGTTCTGGTTTAACCCAAGTAAGGTTCAGTGATATTCTCGATTGACATAGCAGTTAACCCTAATGTCCTCTAAACCATTATGTAATCATGACGTGTTGGGAAAAAAAAACACTCTGGAAAGCACTGGACAACGTTTGTGGGTGCAACTGCCACTTTCATTAGTAGGGTCAGTGTCCACCGCAAGTTGCAGTGCATCAAATCAAAATCAGGTAATTCAATTCTGATTAAAACAATCTAAATTGCATGCACGAACAGACACTACAGGATTTGGATTTGTAACTGTTATGCTGAGCAAGGACCAAAGCATTCAGTTAAATGCTGATTGTGTTAAAAAAAACCTTGGCAAGGGAAAGCACAGCAACCATGCTGTCTTTCAGTGTTATGAGCTACCTGTTCATGGTAACTGAATGGTAACCATTAATGCAGAAGGGTGTCACACTGACTCCTGTGAATGATGGTTGTCATTCTCCCTGGCACTTTCAAATGGGGACACATACCTGAAATGAAACACATTTAAAAAATAGACATTTCAATTTGAAACATTTTATTCATTTTCAATTACATCTCACAGAGATACATTTTGCTTGTTAATACAATAGTATTAAAACAGTTATGCAACACCTATCAAGCACAACTCAGCCACAACTTGAACTATCTTGATTAAGAACCATGGAGAAAGAGTTGAATTAATCGAAAATGTTTGAGAAAATCTTCCCCAGGTACTGTATCAATGCACATTAACATGTTTTTCTGTATAGTTCTGCATATTGATCCAAGATGTCTGTGGTGGTCATATTTTTATTTAACCTTTATTTAACTAGTCAAGTCAGTTAAGAACAAATTCTTATTTACAATGACGGCCTACCCCGGCCAAACCCTCCCCTGACCCGGGCGACACTGGGCCAATTGTGCGCCGCCCTTCGATACTGTTAAATGTTGACGATAGCATATGTGAATTTTCTTTCACGGAATCTGTCGGAATGTTGATGGCCGCCAGACAGCTCATACTGTCACTGTGCTCATTAAGGAATTAAAGGACAACCTCGGAGTGAACCATGGTCGTTCCCACAGTTGACTCATTCTTACAGAACATTTACAATAACAAACAAACAGGTCACAACAAAACACAGGGATGAGGCACACATAGGCAAGGTACTGTATCTCTACCATTAGAAAAGGACATCATGTCATTCTAAACAGAAGCTCGACACAGCCATGGGGAACTAAACATTTTGATTTGTAATTACTGAGGGACATAACAAACATCATTAAGGGGTATGTTTGCGCTTTCATTTGATTACTTTCATATTTCCGCCATATAAATATCTCATGTAGATTGTTCTAAGGATTGACAATCTTCTCATATGTAAAAGCCTATCCTTTCGGCATAAAATCTAGACATAAAACACTCAAAAGCTTGGTTGACAAATTAATTTTAAAAATGCATACAGTAAGGCAATGCAGCTGCGTTGAATACTCTAAATAGTTAGCTGTTGATTTCACATTCTTGAGAAGTGAAAAGTACACGTAAAACACATCCTTTGCTGAGTACTTGACTCTGAAAGCTAGAGTTCATTAAAGGCAATACATGTTTAAGTCTTATAAAGTCAACTTTGAAAGTATAAAAAACATAACTGCACAAATCTTGCATGGAGCTGAGCTGAAATGGCCGTTTGAGTTAAGACCTGAAAAAGACAAAAACACTCATCAACAAACACATAGTACCTGTGGGATTCATCGTTATGAGACAGAATTTTGTTGAAGGCACTCTGGAAACCTTGAATCGATTGTACCAAAAGTGAATCCTGTGAATGCTGAAAGACAAAAACAGTTCTCTCTTACTGGACATCTTTGGTATCCTGATGGGGCCACTGCTGCTGCCATCCCCTCCATCACTCAGGGCTTTGATCTCAATGAGGTAGTCCTCACCAGAAGGGACCTGCAGTGCCATGCTGGTCCTGTTGGTCTCCACAACGCTGGTCTTCCCAAGCCAGTTCTGACGGTACACCACCTAGAGACGGGAGAGGGAATATCATGGTATCTGATATCAATAATACAAATTTAAGTGACACAGTGGTTTGACATAAATGAGAAATTAGTTGTTTTTGGATAATGCCACTGTATTGTTTTTGAGGAGCTATTTTTTAGGGAAAAAATACAAAAGTATTTTTTTGTGCAGCCAAATAGTCTTAAGAAATTGTATTTGTATTTTTCAGAAGCCCCTTTCCAGAGGATGACATGAATTGCAAATTATAGTGTGAGGTGCTAGTGTGGCCCCCGTGGCGCTCCATGGAGGCTAGTGTCTGAGTGTGGAGCTTCACAGGCACTCAGCTGCTTCCTCACCTTCTCTTTCATATCTCTGAGCCATATCAGATCAATCAATTAGCGAAAGGTGCTCCATTGTAAATGAATACTTTAAAAGAAACCAGGACCTTTTCTGAGTCATAATCCTCTGCTGAATGCTCTCAGAGTTCAGATACTCAAGATGACATGAAACGCTTCCTGTTACGCAGGTTCAAACACTTTTTACTACTGAGCATTCAGAGGGATCAAAAGGCGGGAAAGAATGGATCCTCCGGGCGTTCCACCATTAGGGACGCCATTAGGGAAAGTGTTGCCTCAACAGCTATCCACAAGGACACATTTTGTGTGTTTCCATATCAGAACTTGGCAGACCTTCAGTCAAACATACTCAGTGGAAACCCAGAACAATGGAGAAACAGATTTGTTTTGTGTCATAACACCAGGAACAGTCTTTTTAATTTTGTACGGATTGTCCACACAATTTTGCATGGACAATCCATATGTGACACTGGAAGTGCTGAGGTTTATACTTCCACTGCGACCAGGGAGACATTAATAGATAAGACAGCTGTTGAGGTAAGCCAACAAACTGCATTTGTTTGGTTTTCAAAGATCCTGCTATTACACTGACAACACTCACCTTGTATCCTGTCACCTCAGACTCATTTCCCATTGCCTTGACATGTTCCCAACTCAAAAAGATCTTGGAGTTTGTCAAATTCCACTCAATATTCCCTGGAGGTTGACTTGGTGCTGAAAGATATGCAATCATAAAGCCACACAAATTAATCACGTACAATTCCGTCAATAGCTGAAATTACTTCAAAATTACTTTCTCACTTTAAACATCCCCATAATCACTGCTGTTTGAAAGAACTACCCACTGGGCACACACTGGTTGAATCAATGTTGTTTCCATGTAGGGCTGGGCAATATGGCCAAAATATCGTATAAAGGTATCTTTAAAAAAATGGACGGTATTTTATGTTTTGGAATAACAATAGTTCTATGTTTGCTTTATGGGTAGTGCAGGATCCTAGGGTGGCAGCACATACATTCTAAGTGATTTCAATGGGTCTTTATCCATTCTACTTGTTTTATACTGTTCGATTAAACTTTTGCATTTCCTGCACTCATTTGAGATGTTGCAATTGCGATTTGACTTGCGATTTAGTGCAAAACACTTGGGTGAACTGTTGGTTCCATGGAAATAGAATGATTATTCTAATTCTATAGGCACTTTGCATAGTGTTGTTTGACATGACGCTGAACGTAGATGCCAGGGAGGAGTTATTGTAACAGGGTAGGAACCAAACTGTTGATCATATGTCTCATAGGGGACCCTGTAATCTTTGGATTCATTGCATGTTCTCATATTCATGCTTTGCGTATTCCTCTTTGATTTGTAAGATACTGTTGCACAAACAACATGCTGATTTAAGTCTACACCATCACTGGTATTATCAGGCTGTTTAGCTAATTACGTTTGCTCTGACTCATTTATTAGCTAGCTAGCTAGATAGACAGCTAACTAGCGATTGGCAGCTAACAAGATGTAGGCCAAACTTGCTAAAAAAATACAAACTAGCTGTTTGCAGATGTAAGAAACACAAACTAACAATGTAATTATAGAATGCTAGTGTATTTATATTAAGAAGCAAAGTGAAAACGGCATCATAATCATCAACATTGTTGCATGTGCTGCATTGACCATGCAGACTAAACGCAAGTTTCTCGTGGTCGAGAACAACATTTGCGCTCATTGAGTAACGATCAGTGTTGCCAACTCCTCAGTAAGGAAAGTAGCTATTGGCTGTCCTAAAAGTCTCTATATGTCGCTAAATGACATCATCACCTAATTTGCATAATTGGCCATGTGCATGTAATTGTGATGGACTCTGTAGGAGAGAGGAATAACGTCGTGGGAGAGACAAAAAGTGAGTAAAAAATACCCTAAATATGTTGTTTGTTTTTTAGTTTAGTTTTTTACATCCCGCCCTGAATGTAAGCCAGGGCGGGAGCCAGCCAGCGGCGGCTTCCCACATTTTATTTATTTTTTATTTTACCTTTATTTAACCAGGCAAGTCAGTTAAGAACAAATTCTTATTTTCAATGATGGCCTAGGAACAGTAGGTTAACTGCCTGTTCAGGGGCAGAGTGTACCTTGTCAGCACAGGGGTTTGAACTTGCAACCTTCCGGTTACTAGTCCAACCCTCTAACCACTAGGCTACCCTGCCGCCCCATATGCGATTAATTTGCAGTCTGGACGCGGAGGGGTGAACATCTCCTGCTCTGACTGCAGCTGGGATGGACTGCTGCGCGAGGACTGGGCCGCCTGTGAGTGCTTTAGGACGGGGTGGTGGGGCCCACGGCAGCACCCGCTGCTCGTTTAGAAGAGTAAGAACGTTACGTGCTTTCACGTCAGAGTCTCCAAAAGTCTCCAATAACACCAGAAAAAGTTGCTAGATTTGTCGCTAGTCGCTTTTTTGAAAATGTGTCGCTAGATGGGTCTGAATACTCGCTAAATATAGCGACAAGGTCTCTAAGTTGGCAACACTGGTGACAGTGCGGGCTAGGAAAGTGCCATGGAGAAATGACTCAAGTAGTGAAGTAAACTCTAAAAATGGATGTTACACACTGCGTATCACATTTAACAAAACAAAAATTAAAATCCCGTTATAGAAGGTAAAGTAAAAAAAAATCCACGTAACCGTCTGCGCCCAGTGGGTCTCGAATAGAAGATAACACAAGAAGGAGGGATAGCTGATTGCTTTGTGATAGAGTTAGTAGTTGAATAATTGCATCTTACTCTGATAAGCTCATAAACACGCCTCCTCTCCCTGAGTTGTCAAGGTAAACAGCATCTTATCACCCATTTTTTATTTATTAAAAAACCCCAGAAGTGACTCTTCTTATCAACTGTTTTCATGAATGTGCTCTGTGTTGCCTTAAAAATTTAGCATTCTCTGTGTTGGTCTTGCCAACCCCAATTGTCTCACCTCTGAGAAGCAGAGGTTACATCATGTAGGTCTGATATCTGATTGGAGGTTAACTTTACAGTAATACTATTGGTCAACAACTCAGGTTTTGAATCCAAACAACTCAGATGCTTATGGAAGATCAATATTCATTTTTCTATCTCCTATTTGTTCCTGACCTTCTGTGGTGAGACACCTTCTTTCTTTCTCTCTCCACACCATGGACTTTTGGGGCATGGCCTTTCAGGCTATGATTTCTGTCTCTCTCACTGACCATGCTTAGAATAATGCCTTGTAATGCTTGTTAATGTCTTGTAACGTAAGCTTTATGCCTTGAATGTGAATCCATTCATTTTACAAAGTAGTTAAATACACTTGTATTTGGAATCCAGTCTCGTACCTTCCTTCATTTGCCTATTACTGTAACTCAACTCTCGCATATTGCTAATAATCTTTATGGAGTCAGATAAACATTTAAATAGGCCAATCGCATAGTCTTATTAGTCGCACGTGATGTATAATATACACATAAAAACATTTCTGGCCACTACACTGATAATTCACATGTTTGTAGGTATGACATAATCCAATTCCATGCGCTAGTCTTGCAGTTAACATGCAGGCAAAACTTTACCCAGATGAGGATGTTTTGTCTCAGCAGTGCTGTTGATGTAGAGTATTCACAGAGGCTCTAAAGCCATTGAAGTTGTACTGTATACTGCTGCATTCCACCACAATTCCATTCATGTTAACCTCTGCTGGATATACAGGCTTCATATACGTGAAAGCAAACTTGTAAAGAGAAAAATGCTCAAATTGCATGTGACAACTGTTCCATCTTAGAGAATACTCACGTGGTTTCTTGGTGGTGACGTTGACTGCGGGGCTAGAAGGCCCTGCTCCAGCGCTGTTCTGGGCCCTGACTGAGATCAGATACACAGTACTGCCCTTGAGCCCAGAGAGAAGGGCTGCAGTGTCTGTGACCCTCACCATCTCAGCATCACTCTCCTGCATCCCCTCCTCCCAACAAAGGACCTGGAACCAAAGACATGAAGGTTATTCCAGACCTCCCGACAGCATTAAAACAGGATTAGAGACGCGTCCAGCATCGTTGTTTGTGGACCTGATAACCAGGTTCACAATGGGGGTCAAGCAACCTGGGCCTTCTCTACAGCCAGACAGTTCTGGGCTATATACTAAGGGGAAAATGGGCAAGGATCCTCAGGGTGTTCCGTCATTAGGGACAGTGTTGGTTGTGGAGGAAATTGATATATGATGTTCACACTTGTGAGTGGAGATTTATAGAACACTACTCAGGCAGGGAAGCAGCCAGCGTATTAGGCTCCTTGGGAGACTGGAATAGCTGTGGACAGACCTCTTCACTCTAGATTAGATGGTGAGAAATATACCTTTGTATCCCAAGGTATTTTTCGGGGGAGGGGAAATTTCACGTTTTTGCCATTGGCAGTTCTATTTAAATGCATGCCAACCTATTGCTGAGTCAATCATCGTGAGGATAATACTGTATCTATCATGCTGTTTTCTGCTCTCTACCAGCATCATGATTCTTTGGATATTTTTCATACCTCATATCCAATGATCTTCCAACTGCTGGCTGTCTGGGTAATGGGTTCCCAGTACACCTCGATTTCAGAGGCTGACAGCGTCCGGGTCCACACTCTGGACGGGGGTTCAGAGGGCTCTAAGCATGACAAATTTAGACCAAGGACATTATCGAGAATGGTAAACATTCAAGTCAAACTAACCCAAAGCTTCCATTTCATCAGCATCTTGAGAAATAGTCAAAATAACTAACCTTCCTCTGCGGAATACACTACAACCACATGGCTAGACGGGCCTTCTCCTTTGTTGTTGTAGACTCCAACTTTCACCTCAAATTGGGAGAGGGGAGGGACGCTGTCGTTCCTGAAGGTGTATCTTGATGCATCAGGTGAAGCCAGCACAGTCTGCTTCCATGTGCTTGTACCAAGAGGACGAAAAGCCACAACGTATCCAAATTCCTCTCCACTCTGTAGCTCCTCTGGTATTGGCTATGAGACAGAGACAATTTGACTGCATAAATTGTAGCAATTCTTATCCCTTCCCATTGGTTGAACTGAATATCAAATTACTACCTCAACTGGAAGTGTCAAATTTTGAACAGTGAAATACCACAACCTCAACATAATGCATTATATCCAAAGATATACACAGTATATACACATTCTGCATGATAAGTTCATTCCCTTTAAGAAAACCACAGAAACACCCATTCTGAGACATCGTCCTAGATTTATGCACAAACAATTTCCACCATCTCTGCATCTGCATTTTGATTTACACACCAGGGGAGCCATTTGGAACAGGCAAATAGCTAGGCAAGACAGCTCTTCTTTTAATTTAAACCCATTTAATTGAAGTCGCATCGCCGTAGAGAATTCTGTCAAAGCCCCATTCATGTCAGAAGAGTGATTTGAAATGTACATATTTGTAGGTATTGTATCTTGTAATTGTCCTTGACATACACAAGGAAAAACAAATAAATCATTTTAAAAAGGAAAGGAAAGAACACTGATCTGTCATAATAAAGATGTATTCTATAAGTCCGTGATGATCAGCAAGCTTACCTCCCATTGGATAACCAGTTCTCCCCGCCTTCCTCCTCCTCCACTCACATTACCTGGTGCTACTTCAGGAACTGGATGGACAAAAACAACAACAGTATCCAATATAAGTTTGTGTATTCCTCGGCATGTATTTGAATCCCTACTACTCCGAAACCATACGGAAGCCTTGATGTCACTATCATAGTGCCCCTCATCCTTGTACGGTTTCAAAGCAAAGGCTTGGCTTTTTGATGTAATTAACGAGCGCCAGTGCATGCTACTGCTGTTACTACAGTGTATCGCACTGCAGGAATACTCTTCCCTTGTGATTCAGTGGGCCAGGCGGAAGCACTCTGCTAACCCACTCAGAATAGACACTTTCAAGTCATTGCCTTATGGCAGGCGTGGGTATTTCACACGGCTCCTGTTGATGCTGCTGACATGAATTAATCATGGCAGAAATTCCTGAGTGCTGATGTGAACAGCGTCGGAATGCTATAAAAGGTATGATGCCTCCTGCTCGGGTAGTTCTAATCTGACAAGCAAAAGTTTCAAGTGTCAATATCCACATGGATAGATAGGCCACGTGGCCTAAACACACGAATAAATTATCTCTCACTTTCTTTTCCTATTAGGTCAATTATTAACATCTGTCTCTGTGTCAGTCAAATTGGAACAGAGCTGATTCTGTCTTCATTACACGTAATTAGCGATGAGAAAGACACAATAACCAGTGGACTGACGTGAAAAGTGTATGTGGGTTCTACATGGTGAAATTCATCAGGGGCTGAACGGAACACTCCATGCAAAATGAAACTAATCAGACCGTTAAATTACATTTCCACCGTGGGGTTGATAGATTCACCACAAGAGGAAAAAGAGAAATGAGAATGTACCTGCCGCTTTTGTTCGAATCTGCTTGGATTGCATGCTGGGCTCTCCAACACCCACATTGTTGCTAGCCACCACCCTGAATTCGTAATCCACCCAGGGGTTCAAATCTATCACCGTTGCATGAAACATCTGTCCAGGCACAGAATCAGGAACTAGGATTAAAGAATTTAGAATTTAAATACATATTGATTCTCATCCACCAACAAAACACATTCATGTTATCAAAGACTGCCTGTGATACAATTAATGTCAATATAACTTATCCAAGAAGGCCCCCAAGATAACGAATGATTAAAGATAAATACTCCTGTTCACATCATTCATCCCCAAAGCTGACTGTTCCCACAGTATTCTGATAGTACAGACATTTTAAAGGGGAAATTACAAACTTCAGAAGCCCTTTTAAACCTCAAATACACTACACGTTCTACATTTCCTGCATTGCAAGAACGTTCTCCTGCAACCGGGTGATCAAATTAAGATCCTACATCTGTAAACAGTGTCTGTGAGGGATGGGCTGGCATTGTACCTGTCCTGACGGCCTGCCAGCCTATGGAGAAGGGGGTCCTGGCCTGGATGCTGTATGTGGTGACAGGGCTGTGGTTGTCAGGCCCAGACTCCCAGGAGAGCTGGGCAGTGGAGTCAGTGATTTCCCCCACAATAAGGCCCTCTGGGGCACCGGGAGGCCCTGAAATAACCAGCAGCACAGGCACAGGCACAGAACAGGGAGACAAGGACAACCACTGTCAAATAGTTCTATTGTGTCAGCCAAAAAAAGGATGGCAAGGTTAGAGCAGTCTGCCCACAAAAGAGAGAGACATTTAATATTTCACACAGCAGAGATAAAGATCCTTCAATTGATGAGGGGAAATACAAAAGGATTCAAAAACGAAGGAGAAGAGGAAAATTTATGCATTGATTTTCAGATGCTCCTGTAGTCATTATTTAACACTGAATGAATGTCACGCAGAATAGTTGGCTGAAGTAAAGGGAATTAATAGAACGGTGATCATGTCTGAGGTTGTCTAATTCCTCTGTAGATGAGTGCTACCCTAGATATGGTATATCTCTATGGGTGCTACAGTATGCCAGTACACCAAAGTATCATCACAGGGAGGAGGTGCGTGCGTACCTCTAACAATCAGGTGGGCTGCTGCTGAGACACTGTCCACCACAGTGTGTACCATGCACACATACTTCCCAGAATGCTTTAGCTGAATATTCCGGACCATCAGATCACCAGCTGATCCCTGATGACAATAGAACAGAAAACGTGTGCAATTTATCAACAATACTAGTGTCTCAAAATACAGTCATTCAATGTATATTTTTTTCCACATGTGTAGCACCTTTCATACCACTTATACAGTATACATTATGATAGATTTTTTTATCCCAAGTATGCTATTGCAGTAGCAGTGAGAGAAAAGAGCAGGTACGAACATTGGAGTGACACTGATTTCAACACTCCTTGTGTTAAAAACAAAAAACACTTCCTGAAGTTTAAGAGCTCTGCCAAATGGTGCTCACAGTGAAAATGTCAGTGTTATACAGGCCGTTTTAGTGCAGGGTCTTTGTGTGCTCAGCAGACCAGAGGATAAATCCTGTAGGCAGACAGATTTGTGTGCCTTTGTTCACTGGAGTGTCAGGTGATTTACTCATAAGATCAGCAACAGACTGGTTGTTTTAATCTTCATGTCCACAGGTTTTACCTGGCCAGGTCTCCATGTTAAATGCCTTAGTCTTGTCTGAGATGAACAGTGCCTTCAGAAAGTATTCATACCCCTTGACTTATCCACATTCTGATGTGTTACAGTCGGTATTCAAAATGGATTAAATATTTGTTTTTCTCACCCATCTACACACAATACTGCATAATGACAAAGTGAAAACATGTTTTTAGAAATGTTTGCAAATTTATTGAAAATGAAACACAGAAATATTCACCCCGCTAAGTCAATACATGTTACAATCACCTTTGGCAGCGATTACAGCTAGGAGTCTTTCTGGTAAGTCTCTAAGAGCTTTGCACACCTGGATTGTTTAATATTTGCACATTACAATTTTGTTTTATTCTTCAAGTTCTGTCAAATTGGTTGTTGATCATTACTATACAGCAATAGATTTTCAAGCCGATTTAATTCTAAATTGTAACTAGGCCACTTAGGAACAATTCAATGTTGTCTTGGTAAGCAACTCCAGTGTATGTTTGGCCTTGTGTTTTAGGTTATTGTCCTGCTGAAAGGTGAATTTGCCTCCCAGTGTCTGTTGGAAAGCAGTCTGAACCAGGTTTTCCTCTAGGATGTTTTCCTGTGCTTACCTCTATTCTGTTTATTTTATCCTAAAAAAAACTCTAGTTCTAGCCAATGACAAACATACCCATAACATGATGCCGCCGCCACCACAATGTTTGATGTGTTGTGTTGGATTTGCCCCAAACATAACACTTTGTATTCAGGACATAGTGCATTTCTTTGCCAAATTCTTTGCAGTTTTAATTTAGTGCATTATTGCAAACAGGATACATGTTTTTGAATATTTGTATTCTGTATAGGCTTCCTCCTTTTAATTCTGTCATTAAGGTTAGTATTGTGGAGTAACTACAATGTTGTTGATCCATCCTCAGTTCTCCTATCACAGCCATTAAACTCTTTAACTGTATTAAAGTCACCAATAGCCTCATGGTGAAATCCCTGAGCGGTTTCTTTCCTCTCCAGCAACTGTGTCAGGAAGGACACCTGTATCTGTGTAGTGACTGGGAGTATTGATACACCATCCAAAATGTAATTCATAACGTCACCATGCTCAAAGGGATATTCAATGTCTGCTTTTTTACCCATCTACCAATAGGTGCCCTTCTTTGCTAGGCACTGGAAAAACTCCCTGGTCTTTGTGGTTACATTTCTGTTTGAAATTCACTGCTCGACTGAGGGACCGTACAGATAATTGTATGTGTGAGGTACAGAGACGAGGTAGTCATTCAAAAATAATGTTAAGCACTATTATTGCACACAGAGTGAGTCCATGTGACTTGTTAGGCAAATATTTACTCCGGAATTTATTAAGGCTTGGCATAACAAAGAGGTGGAATACTTATTGACTCAAGACATTTCAGCCTTCCTTTTTTATTAATTTGTAAAAATTTGTAATAATCCCACTTTGACATTATGGGGTATTGTGTGTTGGCCAGTGACACCAAATCTCAATTTAATACATTTTAAATGTAACACAAGAAAATGTGGAAAAGGTCAAGGGGTGTGAATACTTTCTGAACGCACTGTAGGTGTTGGTGTAATGATACTGTACAATTCAGGATGCTTGTGTGCGGAGGTTGTAAATATTCTAACATGTTCATATAAGGTGTTGCTTTACTGTCCAAGCTATGAAGCTTGTGAGACGAGACTACTGTGTGCTGTCTCCTGTACAGTACAGGTAGAAGGTACATACCACTCCTATCATCTCAAAGTGGTCCTGTCTGTTGAAATCGATGAGCTTGCCGTTGAAGAACCACTTAAAGGTGGGATCCAGGGAGGAGTCTCCAGACACTTCACATGGCAACACGATGCTCTCTCCCACAGTGGCATCCACACTCAGCGGTGGAACTGTTATCTTGGTTGGTTCTATTTGAGAATACAGAAAAACAAACACACAGGATCATGTTTACCTTGAATATGAATATAAACCTGCTGCTGGACAAAATGTACTTTAGACAAGATGTTTCAATGCAGTGGCAGCCTCCCCTACTACTAATGTAACAAATTGATCTTAAATTGCTCCCATTGGGAAGTGTCTTCCTCTCAATCCTATTACATGTTTTTTTTTCATGATGTTTTATTGATATAGTCTTGAGACTGAATAATTCAACTAAATGCAATCATGGTGTCAAATTAAGGGAAAAAAATGAATAATCCATGTATAACCATCAGTTATTAGAACATTGAAATATGCCGCAGCAGTTCTTTTAAAATTAACATGCAATGTCTGACTTGGATGGAACAGAACATCTCTCTCCTCACTACTATAGATATAGGGATTTTCTACCCTCCGCTGTGTGACCAATAACTCACAGCTGACAAAACCAAGGATGAGTTATGTTTCTGTCAAACCAGCAGGAACATAAAACAACTATACATTTCATTATCAATTTCATGCTTGGCTTAGTATTTTTTTTCTTTCTCTAAACAGGTTTAAACCATCTGCTTAAAAGGTAGTGAAATCTGTGTCCGGAAAAGTACCTTTCACCACCAGAGTACCAGTACTGCTTGATGTCCCAAAGGGGTTCCTGGCCACACAGGTGTACCTCCCTCCGTCTGATTCGCTGATGTTGCTGATACGGAGAGTTCCATCCCCCATGATGGTCCGTCTGACAAGAATGAATGAACAGACAGCTGTTGTTATCAGGATCAATAATGATTTGATAGCCCTCACTGGGTTATATAGGGATTCGAAATACTATATTAGTGATTGATAATTGAGGAAAGGCATACAATTATATCAACACTTTCATATCACATCCATTCCGATATCCATGCTGTAGTTTGAATGACAACTATTTCATGAATAAAAACGTAATTATCTGGAAGATTGAATTCTCTACAAGCACATTTGCAGAGAGCAATTATCTTAGTTGAAGCAGAACAGATTTGCTGTAGGGTCGCCATGCTATTGACAGCACAAAAGATTAAATGCGTATTTTAATAGGATACACAGCGGGACACTAAGGCCAAAATGAGGACAGGGGAAGGAGAAGAGAGCAGCATAACGGGGAGAGATGATTCACTAATGGGAATCTTTACCTGCAGCCTTATCGTTATTCAACATGTGAGTGATTCCTCACGTAACCAGGACAAAAAAAGACCATGGTTTTAGAAACGTTCACAAAATACAATCCATAGAATGGTCCGTTGGAGGGATGTTGGCATACGCTGAGTGTACAAAACATTAGGAACACCTTCCTAATATTGAGTTGCACCCTCTTTTCCCGTCAGAACAGCCTCAATTCGTCGGGGCCATAGATTCTATAAGGTGTCGAAGGAATTCCACAGGGGATGCTGGCCTGTGTTGACCCCAATGCTTCCCACAGTTGTGTCAAGTTGGCTAGATGTTGTTTGGGTGGTGGACCATTCCTGATACACACAGGAAACTGTTGAGTGTGAAAAACCCAGGAGCGCTGCAGTTCTGGACACACTCAAACCTAGTGCGCAAGGCACCTACTACCATACCACATGCAAAGCAACTTAAATAGAAGGCTCCTGAGTGGTGCAGCGGTCTAAGGCACTGCATCTCCATGCTAGAGGTGTCACTACAGACCGTGGTTCGATCCCAAGCTGTATCTCAACCGGCTGTGATAGGAAGGCGCACAATTAGCCCAGCGTTGCCCGGGTTAGGGGAGGGTTTGTCCTGGGTAGGCAGTCATTGTAAAATAGGAATTTGTTCATATCTGACTTGCCTAGTTAAATAAAGGTTATAAAAATATATATATACACTTTGTCTTACCCATTCACCCTCTGAATGGCACACATTCTCAATTGTCTCAAGGCTTAAAAACCCTTCTTTAATCTGTCGACTCCCCTTCATCTACACCAGTGGTTCCCAAACTTTTTATAGTCCCGTACCCCTTGAAATATTCAACCTCCAGCTGCGTACCCCCTCTAGCACCCCCTCTAGCACCATCATTGTAAGCCTGCTACACACACACACTATACGATACATTTATTAAACATAAGAATAAGTGTGAGTTTTTGTCACAACCCGGCTCATGGGAATAATAATAATAACATAATAATAATCAAAAATGTTGCTCTTTATTTAACTATCTTACATATAAACCTTATTTGTTCATCGAAAATTGTGAATAATTCACCACAGGTTAATGAGCCGGGTGTGCTTGAAAGGATGCACATAACTCTGCAATGTTGGGTTGTATTGGAGAGAGTCTCAGTCTTAAATTATTTTCCACCAACAGTCTGTGTTTGTATTTCGTTTTTTTTTTATGCTAGTGAGGGCCGAGAATCCACTCTCACATAGATACGTGGTTGCAAAGGGCGTCAGTGTCTTAACAGTGCGATTTACCAAGGCTGGATACTCTAAGCGCAGCCCAATCCAGAAACCTGGCAGTGGCTTCTGATTCAATTACATTTTCACAGAACCGCTTGTTGCAATTTCGATAAGGCTCTCTTGTTCAGATATCGGTAAGTGGACTGGAGGCAGGATATGAAAGGGATAATGAATCCAGTTGTTTGTGTCATCCTTTTCGGGAAAGTACCTGCTGACTCAGGTGCTTCGCTATATCACATTTGACATTGTCCATAAGCTTGAGTTCATTTGCACACAAAAAATCATACATTGATGGAAAGACCAGTGTGTTGTCCTTGTTAATGCAGACAGAGATGAGCTCCAACTTCTTAATCATAGACTCAATTTTGTCCTGCACATTGAATATAGTGGTGGAGAATCCCTGTAATCCTAGATTCAGATCATTCAGGCGAGAAAAAACATCAGCCGGATAGGCCAGTTGTGTGAGAAGCTTGTCATCATGCAAGCGGTCAGACAAGTGAAAATGATGGTCAGTAAAGAACTTTAAGCTCGTCTCTCAATTCAAAAAAACGTGTCAATACTTTGCCCCTTGATAACCGTTATGTTCTGTATGTAAAAGCGTTACATGGTCGCTGCCCATATCATTGCACAGCACAGAAAATACAAGGGAGTTCAGGGGCCTTGCTTTAACAAAGTGAACCATTTTCACTGTAGTGTCCAAAACCTCTTCCAAGCTTTCAGGTATTCCCTTGGCAGCAAGAGCCTCTCGGTGGATGCTGCAGTGTACCCAAGTGACGTCGGGAGCAACTGTTTGCACGCGCGTTACCACTCAACTATGTCTCCCTGTCATGGCTTTTGCGCCATCAGTACAGTAACTAACATGAGCAGCAGCTACGTTTAGCTACATACGGACCATTAGTGGGGGGATCCAATCTTGCAACCTTACAGTTAACTAGTCCAATGCATTAACGACCTGCCTCTCTCTCGTTGCACTCCACAAGGAGACTGCCTGTTACGCAAATGCAGTAAGCCAAGGTAAGTTGCTAGCTAGCATTAAACTTATCTTATTAAAAACAATCAATCATATTTACTAGTTAACTACACATGGTTGATGATATTACTAGATATTATCTAGCGTGTCCTGTGTTGCATATAATCTGACTGAGCATACAAGCATACAAGTATCTAAGTATCTGACTGAGCGGTGGTAGGCAGAATCAGGCGCGTAAACATTCATTCAAACAGCACTTTCGTGCGTTTTGCAAAAGCAGCTCTTCGTTGTGCGTCAAGCATTGCGCTGTTTATGACTTCAAACCTATCAACTCCCGAGATGAGGCTGGTGTGACCGAAGTGAAATGGCTGGCTAGTTAGCGCGCGCTAATAGCATTTCAAACTTCACTCGCTGAGCCTTGGGGTGGTTTTTTCCCTTGCTCTGCATGGGTAACGCTGCTTCGATGTGGTGGCTGTTGTCGTTGTGTTGCTGGTTCGAGCCCTGTGAGGAGCGAGGAGAGGGACGGAGGCTATACTTTTACACTGGCAATACTAAAGTGCCTATAAGAACATCCAATAATCAAAGGTTAATGAAATACAAATGGTATAGAGGGAAATAGTCCTATAATTCCTATAATAACTACAACGTAAAACTTCTTACCTGGGAATATTGAAGACTCATGTAAAAAGGAACCACCAGCTTTCATATGTTTTCATGATCTGAGCAAGGAACTGAAACGTTAGCTTTCTTACATAGCACATATTGCACTTTTACGTTCCTCTCCAACACTTTGTTTTTGCATTATTTAAACCAAATTGAACATGTTTCATTATCTACTTGGGGCTAAATTGATTTTATTGATGTATTATATTAAGTTAAAATAAGTGTTAATTCAGTATTGTTGTAATTGTCATTATTACAAATACATTTTTTTATTATAAATCGGCCGATTAATCGGTATCGGCTTTTTTGGTCCTCCAATATTCGGTATCGGTATCAACGTTGAAAAATCATAATCGGTCGACTTCTATTACACTTAAAGAAGGCCTGGGCGAGGCCAAAATGTCATAAATATGCCAAATTTGATTAATTATTTCTCAATTATGCTTTTAGATACAAATGTTTAAAAAAAAACATGTAAAAAATCCTTCCTCCAGAGGACCATTATATGTATTCAATTTCATGAAAATCCACAATGTGTGAGATCCTATCGAAACACTAAAATACATTTCCAAAAGGAAATGAAAGCAGATAGGACTAGAGAGCCATCTCTCTTGTAGCTGGGTGTATGGACTGAGAAACCAAGGGAACTAGAGCAACAATGGTTGAAAGGCACATGACTGAAATACTAATCAGGGACCATTAACAGCTGGGCAATTTTTTTCTCTCTCCATATTTCTATAAATTGACTGAAATATCACAATAACGATAAATGGAAGGATACGTTTATAACAAATGTGCACCGGTTAGCCTACACTTTAAAAGGTGCTATCTAGAACCTAAAAGGGTTCTTTCTCTGCCCCCATTAGAAAGCACTTTGAAGAACCATTTTTGGTTCCAGGTAGATCCTTTTTGGGTTGCATGTAGAACCCCTTCCACAGAGGGTTCTACATGGATAAGCAGGTAGCTTAGTGGTTAGAGCATTGGACTAGTAACCAAAAGGTTGCAAGATCGAATCCCTGAGCTGATAAGATGAAAATCTGTCGTTCTGCCCCTGAACAAGGCAATTAACCCACTGTTCCCCGGTAGGCTGTCATTGAAAATAATAATTTGTTCTTAACTGACTTGCCTAGTTAAATAAAAGGGGTTCTCCTATGGAGACAAAGATTCCTTTTGAAACCCTTTTTTCTAAGAGTGTACTTTTGAATTATTACCGTACCCTTAGAACTACTACTACTACTTTGAATGTTGTAACTATCCATTGTAACTATCCATTGTAACTATCCATTGTAACTATCCATTGTAACTATCCATTGTAGCTATCCATTGTAACTATCCATTGTAGCCAATATAAGCAGACTTACAGTATTTCATTGAAAACTTCACATTTCACTAGTATAGGCTACTTATCATGACAGTAAAATGTCCTCGATAAATGGTTGGTACGGTCGGTGTCAATCATTTTTCTGTTTATCGTCCCAGCTCTAGGACCAGTGTTCTCTTTGATATTATTGACTTAATCTATTTGCGACATAATCCCCAATTATGTAAAGTGTTACAAACTAGATTAAAAAAGTGGTTTACATCATACATCACAAAAGCAACCTCATAACAAAGCAGTGGTTTCTACTCATTGTTTGCCATATTCCACAAACACCAGAGGCCACGGGGTGTCTAATGCTTGTACGTTATTTTAGAACGAACACAATGTAAACACATGCATAAATGATGCTGAGAACTCCTAGCTATCGTGACCTTCTGAGGCTGTGAGCTGCAAGCTCAGAAATCAAACAATTTCACTGCAGCTCTTAAAAATAAATACGTATTCACTCCAGCTGAGCTGAGACCCAGAGAGCATGTCTGACACAGGGTGCTTTGCGCTGATTTATTGACAAAAATATCAAACATTGAGTGATGGAGGCGCGTTGAGAACATGACCTGAGGGGCAATGAGCTGCAAAACAAATACAAAACGTAAAGAACTATCTGCTTTAAGAAAGAAACGCCGTTCCACGCCGTGCATTTTCTATTCTCGTCCAGATGCACAGCCTGTGTAATCACTTCTTTCTCCTTTTCTCCCATGACCGCTCCGTGGAATATGATACAGTAACTAATCAATCGCTCTGCTCACATGTTGAGGCAGGACCACTGAGTTACGGAAATACTATGGAAATGTGGCAGCACATATTGATTTGGGCCACAGCCCTAAAGCAGGAGACTAAGGAGAATAACAGAGCAGTATCACCAAGGCTCCTGTTCACAATCCGTCTGACTCAACCACACCACCCAAATTAAAGATGCAGAATTGGAGGGAGTATATGCCGGGGTGTGAGAGGAGTACAATAAACAGAATACTGCTGGTGAGAATAAGCTCTCACCTTTTCCCCCTCTCCTTTTCTCAACCACTCACTCATGCACACATACACACACTCACCCACCCACACACACACACACATTCGCACACACACACACCAGTATATAGCTGCTGAGTAAGATTAGAGAGTAAATCATAACCTGGGTGACTCATAAGGTAGGCAGTAGTATACTGGACATACACTGAGTATACCAAACATTAAGAACACCTTCCTAATATTAAGTGGCATGCCCTTTTGCCCTCAGAACAGTCTCAATTTGTCACGGCATTGACTCTACAAGTTGTCGAAAGCATTCCACAGGGATGCTGGCCCATGTTGACGTTAATGCTTCCCACAGTTGTGTCAAGTTGGCTGGGTGTCCTTTGGGTGGTGGACCACCCCTTGATATGTGAAACTGTTGAGTGTGAAAAATCCAGCAGCCTTGCAGTTCTTGACACAAACCGGTTTGCCTGGGACCTACTACCATAACACGTTCAAAGGCACTTCAAATCCTTTGTCTTGCCCATTCACCCTCTGAATGGCAAACATGCATAATTCATGTCTCATTTGTCTCAAGGCTTCAAAATCTTTAACCTGTCTCCTCCCCTTCATCTACACTGATGGAAATGGATCAAACAAGTGACATCAATAAGGGATCATAGCTTTCACCTGGATTCACCTGGTCAGTCTATGTCATGGAAAGAGCAGGTGTTCTTAATGTTTTGTATACTCAGTGTATTATTCTCCCGCCCAGGCCTCTCCAATCCTGTTCCTGGAGAGCTACCCTCCTGTAGGTTTTCATTTCAAACCCAGTTGTAACTAACCTGGCTCAGCTTATCAACCAACTAACTACTAGAATCAGGTGCGCTAGATTAGGGTTGGAGCGAAAACATACAGGATGGTAGCTCTCCAGGAACAGGGTTGGAGAGGCCTGGGCGACTGCAGGGCCACATTTAGTACAGTAATTCCCCTGAGGCTAGTGTAGCTTCAGCAGCAGGGCCATGCAGCAGTGACACCATCCACACAACCCTTCTGGTGCTATGACCAGTACCTCAAATAAACTTGTGAGCTGTGAACCCGTGAAGCTGTGAGGCTTACATGAGAGGTTACAAGGAAGCATCTATAGCCACTGCTGAATACAAGATTGAAAGACCAAGGTCATAATCAACATAAAGCCCCTACCATAACGGTCACAGAACATCCCTGAATTCAGAGACATACAGAGAGCGATACAGTTCTTTGACATCAGCAAAAAGAGAGGGTGTTAGCAAAAAAACGAACACTCGTCAACGTCAGTCCTCGTAAGTAGAGACATATAGGGTTGAGTCCTAGAGGCTAAGCACGGCCCCAGGAGAAGGGCCCTTTTACACGTGCCATCAATGGCATGAGCAGCGACGCGTACTGTTCCTACGGCTGTTACTGTACCTCGTGCTGTCCTTCAGAAACTCTCCCCCTCTCCGCCAGGAGATGGAGGCCCTAGGGGACGCATGGGGACGGCACTCCATGATCACCTCCCCCCCTCTCTGGATCAGCATGGACTTCTTCACAGGACTGCTGGAGAAGTCGGGTGAAGAGGCTGCATGGGGAACAGAACAAACCCTGTTGCTACCATTCTGTTCTCTTTGACAAGGCACAGCAGCTAGCTATCGCATGTACTGTATGCATTAGTCAAACTGTCAAACGCATCCTAGTCAATTATATAAATTGGATTTCATGAAAAACCACTGGTTGGCTTTCTTTATCAAGTAAATATGCAAATGTGACTAAAAACCATGGCTCAGCTAATATTCACTGTTTTTGTTAATTTTCTTTTGGAGTTGGTTCCGCCTACTGACAGTGATTCTACACAAATGTCTTGACCTTGCGGTGTCTCTGGCTTCAACTTTCTAAACAAGACATTAACAAACACTCCAGACTAGAGTCCTCCAGACACGCTTACCTACAACTTTGAGTTCAGCGCTGGCATAGATGGCGCCATGTTCGTTCTCTGCCAGACACTGGTACATACCAGAGTCCAACAGGTTGATCCTGGGGATGGCCAATCGTCCACCTTCTACCAGTATCCTGTCCTGGTGGCAAGACATACACACCCTCATTAACACACTTTAGTATTGGATGTGTGATAAAACTATGTTTAAATTGATACTTTTAGAAATGCATAACCTAGGAAGATTAGTATCTGAACAATACAAAGGTTCATGCAAACGGTCAACTACAATTTAGATATTTTGGCCATGTAAGATTTAGCAAAAAAACAACAACTGTCAATCAGGATTTTTCTGCAGTGTAATATGGATATCTTCTATCTTGTGATAGTGTGACCTCTGCAGCAAACCTTGCGACGGGTAGACTTTTGAAATACAAACCGGCTTAATGTTTGATCTCATGCCTTTGATCTGAGATGAAAAAGGGTCTTAAGATGGGTAGAGTAGTTCTTAATGGAGTATAACAATGACACATACAAAAATGCTCAGTACAATGTTTAGCAAGCCATTCTCACCTCCGGCACCAAGGGCTCCCCGTTCTTCAGCCATCTGTACACAGGTTCAGGCTTACCGCTCGCCTTGCACTCCCACTGGAGATTAGCCTCGATGGCCATATGAACATCTTTCAACGTCTGGACCCACTGCAGATGTTCAACACCTGGAGAATAAAGAACACGATTTAGTAACAAAATGCCAGCCTTTATATTGACAGTTCCAATGCAGAACTGTTTTGTTGGGGGGGGGGGGGCTTAAGTCGTCCTAAAATAAATAATGGCACAAACAATAGCTCTATGGAAGAGCTGGAAGCTGCCTTAAGCTTGGGATGCCATTTGTATTTTTCTCTAAGGACCAACTGGCTATTGGCAGTATTCAAGTTGGCAAGACAACGGCTTAGCTACTTCAGAATGACTAAACAGAAAGGTTAATTGGTACAAATTAATTCCAGATTATCCTGTCATTATAATGGCCTTTCATACAGAAAAAGGTTTCCCAGGCCTGACTCATTATCCATAATTTATCCATAATTTATGGACTCGGAATTTTAATTCGACTTGTTTAGCTAAACGTTGACAAAAGACAGATGAACCCATTACCATTCAAGGAATTGTTCATTTTTATTAGTTATATTTAGGGATTTAAAGTTGAAAACCACTTGTTGGTTTGAATTGTTTCATTATTAAACAAATAAGCATTTATGAGCCTGGGAAATAAAATGAGGAAATCCTGTACTCTTCTGAACAGTTAAATGAATTATCGCCTATCACAAAAGCAACATACAACTGTTAATCTATATACGTTGTGATGTGATCATACTCTGGAATACGAGTTGTCCTTTGGCAACGTTCTTTCCTCTGGAGTTCTCTGCAACACACTCATATACACCAGCATCCTCCGGTCTGAAATATGGTATTTCCAGGACCCCGTTGGAATGATTGATTTTGATCTTGCCAGGGAGGGGATTCCCATCTGTTCTCCTCCATGTGATGGAAGGCACTGGGCTGGAGAGGTCAGGCAGGAAAGGTCACCACAGCCACATGCTTCACACTGACACTTAGTATTAATACATTAGCTGCCAGACATAGATATCTAACATTGTTGTGTGTCATGGGAGATGTCTGGCCAATGACTAATACAGTACATTTTCAGAATCTGAAATTCCATATGCAAAGACTATGTGATGCTGCTACAGTGTGCTTGCTAATGATCTCAGTTGATTAATGGTTACCCAAACTATCTGCACTGACCCTATCTTGCAATGACTCTATGCACACCTTCCTAATATTGAGTTGCACCCCCACACCCCGTTTTGCCCTCAGAACAGCCTCGATTATTTGGGGCACGGACTCTACAAGGTGTCGAAAGCATTCAACAGGGATGCTGGCCCATGTTGACTCCAATGCTTCCCACAGTTGTGTCAAATTGTCTGGATGTCCTTTGGCTGGTGGACCATTCTTGGTACACACGGGAAACTGTTGATTGTGAAAAACCCAGCAGCGTTGCAGTTCTTGACACAAACCGGTGCGCCTGGCACCTACTACCATACCCTGTTCAAAAATACATAAATCTTTTGTCTTGCCCATTCATCCTCTGAATGGCACACATTGATCTAGTACTGCACATTGATCTAGTACTGGTACTCCATGTATATAACTCCACATTGATCTGGTACTGGTACGCCCTGTATATAGCTCCACATTGCTCTGGTACTGGTACTCCCTGTATATAACTCCACATTGATCTGGTACTGGTACTCCCTGTATATAGCTCCACATTGATCTGGTACGCCCTGTATATAGCTCCACATTGATCTGGTACTCCCTGTATATAACTCCACATTGATCTGGTATTGGTACTCCCTGTATATAACTCCACATAGATCTGGTACTGGTACCCCCTGTATATAGCTCCACATAGATCTGGTACTGGTACTCCCTGTATATAGCTCCACATAGATCTGGTACTGGTACCCCCTGTATATAACTCCACATTGATCTGGTACTGGTACTCCCTGTATATAACTCCACATAGATATGGTACTGGTACTCCCTGTATATAGCTCCACATAGATCTGGTACTGGTACTCCCTGTATATAACTCCACATTGATCTGGTACTGGTACTCCCTGTATATAGCTCCACATTGATCTGGTACGCCCTGTATATAGCTCCACATTGCTCTGGTACTGGTACTCCCTGTATATAACTCCACATTGATCTGGTACTGGTACTCCCTGTATATAGCTCCACATTGATCTGGTACGCCCTGTATATAGCTCCACATTGCTCTGGTACTGGTACTCCCTGTATATAACTCCACATTGATCTGGTACTGGTACTCCCTGTATATAGCTCCACATTGATCTGGTACTCCCTGTATATAACTCCACATTGATCTGGTATTGGTACTCCCTGTATATAACTCCACATAGATCTGGTACTGGTACTCCCTGTATATAGCTCCACATAGATCTGGTACTGGTACTCCCTGTATATAGCTCCACATAGATCTGGTACTGGTACCCCCTGTATATAGCTCCACATAGATCTGGTACTGGTACTCCCTGTATATAGCTCCACATAGATCTGGTACTGGTACCCCCTGTATATAACTCCACATTGATCTGGTACTGGTACTCCCTGTATATAACTCCACATAGATATGGTACTGGTACTCCCTGTATATAGCTCCACATAGATCTGGTACTGGAACTCCCTGTATATAACTCCACATTGATCTGGTACTGGTACTTGTGTATTATATTCCTCTTGTGTTACCGTTTTTCTTTATAGGTAATAAAAACAACAACTCTGCATCGTTGGGTAGGGCTCGAAAGCAAGCATTTCACGGTTAAGTACACACCCGTTGTAAACGCTGCATGTGACAAATCCAATTTGATTTGATTTGAGACCTACTTTCCTAAGGCGAAACATTCCAGTTTCACTGATGTTCCTTTGGTGACATGAAGACTTTCGGGGAACTGAACTTCAATCTTTGGCTCATACTCTCCCATTACAGCTGTGTGAGGTGGAAGAACATCACATTAATTCAAACACAAAATGAACATTGCATTCTATAATTCAAATGAAATGCAAGAACTGTGGCACAGAGCAGGTTGGTAAAGGGCAAGCCTGCGTGTTAATATGCTTTACAACATCTCTGCTCCAGCTCAAATCTTAAGTGGCACACACTGTATAATCACTGGTAATGGGGTTGGTGAGGTGAATCTCACTGTGCAGAAATGTGTTTGTGTGCACGTGTGTGAGTGTGTCTGTGTGTGTCTATGCACTCTACATTTCCGGATATGTAAATGCGTAAACGTGTCTTTTCATGCAGAGGGAGAGATGGCTTTTCATGCCGCGTTCAAAACAACTGGGAACTCTGGAGAAAGAAAAACCAAGCTCCTACTGAGAAAAATCCCTTTCAACGGTCCTCCAACTCCGGCCTCTTTCTTAGAGCTCCAGTTGACCGACCTGGAGATCACTGGCGTCATGATTGAACCGTGTATTCTTTCGGAGTTCCCAGTTGTGTTGAACGCGGGCACCAGACCTACGGCTCGGTAGCGTGAATACTGCACAACCCCGATCCTGAGCAGCAGCTAAACAAAACACCGTCGCGCTCAAGACGACAAGATTTATCCCCTTAGCTTTTACTCCCCACCACGGTGCAGGCCAGGTCAGCATGCAGGATAAGCAGTAGCCAGTGGAGCCAGTGGAGCCAGCAGTGGAGCATGCTCACCGTCCCGGCGCAGCTCCACGGGGGTGGGCGAGCTGTACGCGGTGGCGTTGGTCATCATGTTCCTCACCACACACGTGTAGTTCCCCACATCGGAGGCCTCCACCTTGGCGATGTACAGGTTGCCGGTCCTCTGGGAGACGAAGCGGCGGGTATCCTGCAGCAGGAAACTTGGGCGTCCGTTGAAAACCCACGAGTATTTGATCTCTGCAGGGGAAGAGCACAGACAGCGACCGCAGAGGATCGTGGGCATTGACAGAGGAAGAGATACTTGTGCCAATGACATTACAAAATCTGCCAGTGTGGCGAAACTAAGGATAAACAAGAGATCAGGTTAGACTCTTGTACCTGTACTGTAGCTATAAAAAGGATGGAGACATGCAGTAGTTGCATCTTGTACTATCTATTAACATTGCACTTAGACAGTGTAATAAGACTTTGCCATTTCCAATGGCAGATATGTGCAGGGGGCAGTTCACAAAACAGTCGCACTAGCAGACGGTGGCACATCCGTGGCAGTCATGGCATTCTAGTCTGTGCCCACTGTTGCCCATCGACATACTCAACAGCAGTATTTCAAACAGTTTATCATTTAATAACGCGTCATTCAATCATGTTATGTTTTTTGTTGTTGTTGTTTTAGCTCGACAGCTTAACATGGCTGAACCTTGCTCTTTTCACGTCTCCAAGCATTTCAGAGAGCAAGCAGGGATCTGGATACGCTATTGAATTCCATTTTCAGTTAGAGGAGATAGCAGCCCCCTCCCACACGTACTACGGGTCAGTGCCACCGGCTTATGCCGATCACACAGACAGTGGAGAAAATTCTAAGTTCAAAAACATTATCGTAATCTAGGCTGGGTCCTTTTTGTCCTGACAGCCTTTAGACTCGGCGGCCCTTTAATGAGAGAGAGAGGGAGTGAAAGAGAGACAGAGAGAGAAGAGAGATGGACAGAGCGAGAGAGAGAGAGAGGGGGAGGGGGGGGGGGGGTTGGAGCAGCGGGATCTGGAGACATCAATGTCAAATTAAGAGCTTCTTAAGAGACAGGGAGGGTAGGGTGGGCTGGGGTATTAGAACCCCTCTGATCAAGGAACACATTACATCCTGCAGTCAGTCTTTTGACTGGGCAGACAGTAAAGATCCTATTGCTTCCTTCAGGGAAACAGTGAATTAAAATGATCATAGTGAAAGTCAGGGCAGAGTGACAGACCTTTCATGATTAGAGAGTATTATGGAGTGGTTCTGCTTAAGGGTTGTGGTCTCACAGCAACAGAGGACTCGCAGAATTGAACACTGAACACAGACCATTTCAGAACACCTACTACTGATGGCTCAAAGTTGCTTGAAATAACATTGATATGGCTCTGCATTTCTGTATCAGCAATAACTTGCACTAAATTGGTTTGACATTACTACAAGTTATGACAGAAAACAAACATGTTTGCTTGGATCTAAAATCCACAGCGTTGTTCTCCAATTCAAAAATGTGTGCCTTTCCTCTGAAATCCACCTGGAGACAGCAGCATTGAGAAACACAATCCCATCAAATGTCTGGAAGAAAAACTAGAAAATATAAAATGAAGAGATGAAGGCATTTTGGGGAAAAGGAAGACAGATTGCAAAAAAAGGTGCGGTTTGAATCCCTCGTGGCCATTGATTCAGTTGGAAACAGAGAGTGGAGAAATGCTGGTACGCTGGCGTGAAATTGTGGTAGTGGCGCGGAATGGCTTCAGGAGTGCGGGGCACTTTGAGGGTCTGCTAATCAGCAGCACACAGACACGGAACAGACTCGCAGCTGTGCCACGGGATAAACGCCCCCCCCCCCCCGACACACCAGCCACCAGGAGCACTGGAAGGAAGTGGAGCGCCGGAGGCTTACAAATGATAGCACGGTAGCGGGTCACACTGGGAAAGAGTGAGCTTGAGGCCATGAAGTGTGAGGGTATGAACTGGGGATGTAACGGCATTTGGAGTTTGGGGAGAGTTCAGGTAGATGAGGGATCCTGCTCCAGTCCAGTAGGACTGATCATAAAAGCCAGTCCCACGGGAGAGGAAGAGAGAGAAAGTAGGATATGAAAGACTAGAAGTGAGAAGAAATAGTAGATATGAGAGCAGAGACATGCAGCAGTGTTGGGGAAAGAAAGTGGGTGTGATTGTGAGGGGGCGTAAGATAGCTGGGGCATGTGTGAAAGTGAAGCAGCATAGAATCAGTAAGGGTTGAGGATACAAAGCGTTATACACTCTCAGGAAAAAAAGGGTTCCAAAATGGTTCTTCAGCTGTCCCCATAGGAGCACCCTTTTGGGTTCCATGTAGAACCCTCCGCGGAAAGAGTTCTACATGGAACCCAAAAAGGCTCTACCTGGAACCAAAAAGGGTTCTTCAAAGGGTTCTCCTATGGGGATAGCCGAAGAACCCTTTAAGGTTCTAGATAGCACCTTTTTTTGTTGTAAGAGTGTGGTACCTCCATTATGGGGTGGAGGGCCACAGAGCAGCACCACAGCCTGGCCTTCTCTCACTGACACTGTGTTCCTGGACTTTCTGCTGAAGTTCTGCAGATCTGTGGGGAGGCAAAGACAAAGTGGCTCTGATTACTTTCAGACGTCTATAGTTGAACCTCCCCTAAATTGCAGTGAGATTCTGGAGAGGGCATTTTCATTTTGAAGACCATGTTCCTCTCTATGCACATTGCTTGTACCTCATTTGCTTTACTTCCCTGCTAATACCACCAGTGACATGTGTGAACAGGGAGAGACATAAATACCTCTCTCTAAACCGGGGTTTTACGGATCACTTTCACTTTTCATTAAATGCTGCTGCATTACGAGGAAAAATAGACAGCTCCAGGGACCCCAAACCTTTGGAAATATCATTCAAATCCCAAGAGGGGGGCAGGCAAATATCAACAATAACAAAGTCTCATCTCATCCGAAGGCTTATCACCATTTAAATGAACATATCAAGTATGAGCACCCTTCCTGCATGAATAATACAAACCCCTACCCCCTGAGATTGGTTATAACTTCCCTAACGTAATGTGGGATTGGTTTGGTTTTGTTTAATTAGCTGGAGCCTGTCAGTAGACCTGCATTGTAAAAAGAAACAACATTGACATATGAACACCCTACCAGGTCTACCAAGGCATATCACTTAGGTGGACCATTCCAACTGGGTTCGTCTTGGCACTATCTCCAGAGATGTAAATACATGTGTTGATGGATTCATGGGAGAACTTTAGTCTGGAATGATGTTTATCTTTTCGCTGGCTACAGAGGGAGTGAATTTCACAGTGCATTTGAGTGAGAAGAAGAAGAGGTAAACGTGCCCATCTGTTGTTGAAAGCGCTCCAGATGATGTGATTTAGTCAGGGTGTAACATTAAGCCAGAGTTTAAAACCATTCGAAGATTCCGACTTACACTAATCACTAATGGAGCTGCAGGCTTAGTGCATGTCAACACGGCAATTACCCCAAAGTAACAGCTCTTCTCAAATTAAAACATGCTTCCGGAGTGAGAAGAAAACCCCTTTTGGGGTTCCTAACCTGAATGATTTGCTTGTGCTGTACTTAATCGTGCGTTAAATCGTGGAAAATCACATCTTCACTTGATGTGTCATGACTAGAGAAACAGACTGTCTCTCGAAGACGTGTCTCTAAAAAACACTAAATGTCTGAAATGGCAGTGTTTTGTTGTTCCTTCGTATTGCAGATAGGAGTCCAAATCTACTCACATGCAAACTGAACCTTGGCCTCCCTGCTGACGATGGTCCCAAAGACATTGGTAGCAATACACTGGTAAACGCCCCCGTGATGTGTTGCATGGGGGTGATTGATCAACAGGTTTCCTTCAACCAGGTTGTAGTTCAAATCCATGTCAATATATCTCCCATCAACCTTCCATCTGTAGAGCCGCACACACAAACACAAATGATTATTCCTCACGATCAGACAGTACAAACCAACATGGCCACAGGACAAAATAGTATTCTAAATGAAAATACTGACACGGGGAAAGGTATGAAAAGCTAAAGAGTTTTAAAGGACAGGCACCTACTTATAATGCGGGACTGGGTTCCCCTTTGCTTTACAATTGATGAACACCTTGTTGTCCTCAGACCTCAGGGGGAAAACGCTGTCACTTGGTTCTTGAGTGAAGACAGGTCCATGGCGTGCGTTTCTCTCTGAGTGAAAAGAGCTCCGCCGCTTTAGATTTACCTTGCTACCGACAACTATGCCTGAACGGCGAAAGCCAATCACTGAGGACAAATCATACATTGTGTGAACCTATACCCAACTATGTACCCAACCTGTTTTACTATACACACAGTAGTCTTAGGCTACAAGGACAGCCTCGCCACAGTGTTGACATGAGAGAGAACCAATACGACACTGACAATGAACTGATCCCATTCTCTACACCCTGTAGCTCTGCACGCATACTCGGACGCCGCAATTTACAGTGCACACGGACAAGTCATACAGGAAGTCCAGGGACATCTTCCACAGTATTCTCCTTCTTTCCATTTGAATTCCAACCAACGTGCAGTCTGTTGGCACACCCATGACACGGACGACAGCTCAGTCAAGTCTGCTGTTTTGGTAAGCTGCTGCCAACTTACCAATACACCAGAGTAATTACCCCATGTTACAGTAATTGACTCCACTGAAATGCAGCTATCGTTCCCTTAATGCGTAACCCCCCCCCCCCCCCCCCCCCCCCACCGTCAGAACTAATCGTCTTCTCTGTTCCGACACACAGTAGGCTACAGGATCCTGTCGGTGGCTCTCCACAGCTACAGTCCAGGTTCTAATGTCCCCTTTGGAAATCAACAGTCTTTCATATGAACGATATGAGATTCTTTTTTTTATATATATATATTTTTTTACAGGTACCTAACCTTGAAGACTAGGACAAAGAGAAGTACTCCCTCCCGCATCATCATCATGCTAATGAGAGTGTGGGGGAGAAGCTTTGCCTGAGGTGAGGACCTCCTTTCCTTTCTCAGCCTCCAAGGGAGGTGCTTCATATCTCTGTCCTTTAAAGGAAATAAATGAATGAACCTTTTATAGCTGGTCTATTCAACCTGGGAAATGCTTGTGCTTCGTGTAATTTGGAGCGATCTCACCCTGGCTAGCAGTCACCCTCCAACTTGTCATCAAACTACACATGCACACTGAATATCAATTATATATGTATTTATGTAAATGTGAGCTCAATGATGAGGAAAATACATCAACCTGCACCAAGTAGAAGTCTTTGACATCTCCACATTCTGTTCCCCCCCCCCCCCCCCCTCTCGTCATTGTCGTTTTTCTTTTCCAGGCTGCCTTGATCTGTACGTGTCCCTGAGAAAAGTGCTGACTGAAGATAAAATGCTAACTCAATGGAGATGGCAGCATAGATAACACAATAGCCACCTACTCCATACACTGTGTACATTTAAATACATTTGTCTGATGGCTTGTAAATATCCGGGCTTGACTTCCATTTAAATCTGTCAGCCAGGCGTGTCAACGTTAAATCCCTCTCCATTCTGTAGATAGTTCATAATACCCAGACATAACGTGTGGGAGATACACTGCTATATTGACACTCCAGATCTCTGCCTCTCGAAGGTCACTCCAGTGTACGGAAACAGAATTCAGGTTAGTAATTGGGACCTTGCAGGTGTTTGTTGAGTGGTATGGCTAAGAAGCTAAGGAAGTGTTATTGCCATGGAGATGAGCATAAAGCGAGACATACGACATGAAGAATGAGAAATACAAAATAGATTAGCATCATGGAAACCATTGTGTTGTGAGTTAATCACAAACCCTACGTCTTTCACTCCAAGTTTGGTCAAGTTTGACACATGATCCTTTGTGGTGGTATAGATCAAATGACGAGTGATGTCATACCGAAGGAAACCCCCTAACAGCATGCATCTTGGGTGAGAACAGCGTGATACTCTTTGAAGAGATAAGGAAATGATAAAACAGATAGAGGGGTGTATCGCTTGCAGAGGGGTGTATGCAGATCAGGTGTGGTATCAAAGGCAACGTGGGGGACATCTTACCAGCAAGGCAGTCCGTGAGTGACAGAAGGATTAACAGTTCCCATGGCAACAACATTTTCATTTTCCAAGGTCAAAGGCTTTCTTTCTTCCCATCCAATTGCCAGTGAGAGGGGAAAATTTCCTGTGTAAACTCTGCTCCTTGTAGCTGCGGAAAGGAGAAAAGACAAAATGGGCAATGTGACAACAATCCTTTTGCAATAGGCTATACACTGAGCCTGTTGAAAAATGGAGCTGGAATTGAGGAAAATCAGTCAACCATGAATAATGAATTCATCAAAATAAGCAGGGTCAAGATCCCGTGCCTGAGGGACAAGCTAGTAGCTGATCTACAGGAGCTGATATTTGGTGTGTACATTCTGCTGCTACAATATCTCCCAGGAGCACAAGTCAAGGGAGCGAGAAAAAAGATTCAAGGCTTACAGCAGCAACAGATGAGTAGCTCAACCGCCCTGCCAAAGGCCCTGTTTAGATTTCGCCGAAACTACTGGTTCAATACGTTTACACTGTGGAAAATAACGTGATACATACACAGATCTGCATGCATTTCTCTCTCCTCACAGCAGTGAAAAGGATGTGCCGGGGAGACGTCCGATGTGACTCTTGAAGGGCAGGGAATATGACAGCGCGGTGAGACATTTCCATTTAACCGGGCCTCTATTGAGAGAGCCAGAGAGAGCAATCCATCTCGAGGCAAGGCATGCAATCCACTTCGAAACACAGAGCAGACACAGACGATATCCTCTATGAAGCATCAGAGAGAACTATTATTGCTGTGAAGAGCAAAGAATTGCTGCTATACACATTCACAGGCTTTGATCAGCAGCTCCAGACAGAGAGGGTTAGGTATCAATAACATTAGCTCGTTATGATGTGCTGGGATTGGTAAATAAATACCTAGGCTATTACACAGGCCCGAATGGGAGACATTTGAATAGGTGCAAAACATCTCCGATATAAATTGAGACGGGAACACAGTTTTCCTAGCTTGTGATCACCTTCCGCGTGAACAGAATTCCATACACGGATGGGAAAGTAAAGTAAAAAGCTAAAAGGGAAGATAAATAATAATAATTCCCTCTGACACGAGGTGTTAAAACCATTACCTTTGTAAGTTACACAATGTGCCCAGCATGAAAAGCTCAGCATGAACTCCTACTGTACATAGGTAATGCAGGCTACTTCTTGACTCAGGTACTGCCCCTCCAGCTGTGGAGTTGAGCTAATGCCCACGTTGTACAGTTACACAATGTTCTTCCAGATGACTTTCTAACGTGAAGAACCAGATCATTTACGTTCGACGGCGACACTATTTCGCCAAACTTTTTTACATCCTTTTCTTTTCCCTCTTTGCAATCAGTGCAAGTCTCATTTCCTGTGGTGAGAAATAGCCATGTTGGAAACTTAATAGAAGAAAAGGGGGAAGAGTAGTAATCAGGAAAGATAAAAAGGGCTTAGATCTCAGTAGGGATGAGAAGAGATTCAATTAGATTCATTATCTTCTTTATCTTCACCTTTTTTTTTTAACCTGCTGCCTTTTTTCCCCTAGTCATTCTGCCCACAGCTTTTGCCCTGAATCGCAATCAACTACGGAGGAATAAGTCAGTAACAGGAAATTTGGCTGATGCCTTCCCTTATGGGTGATGTATCTGTCTGACGTAGGGGAAAACTGACGCTGAAACAGTACCCATATAACAATAGACAGAACTCACATTGGACCTATTTGAACCCTCATGGGAGAGCTAAATGCATGGACTACCCCCCCCCCCCCCCCCCTATCCATTGCAATACCATCTGTCTGAAATACCACCAGTCTGTAATACCATCAATCTACAGTTCTTGGTAGGGGTGTACAGTAGGTACCATTTTGGTTATATTAAGTTTGTGTGCAATTTTCAACTCTCTGAATCCTTTTGGGAATATTTGCCAGCCAACTACCCAAAACGGCTATTTGCAATCAATAAATTATACATGCCAGCTACTGAGCTGAGTCATTCACAATCAATGTGATCTAAATTCAGGCAAGCTTGCCAAAAAAAATCAGAGCACACAATCCTCTGGCAGAGTGTGCGGGGCAAAGAAAAATAGACAGTAGAGATGTACATTGACCAAGAGGGGACATTCTTCCTTTTGGTCCAAGTAGATCCCACTGTAACGATGTAGAATCAGGGCTTTGAATACCGATCCCCAATCATCATATTCTGGCCAATCCAAATCATTCCATTTTCCAACTCCAAGAACTGCTGCTGCATGCTGTAGGGATCATCCTGGCACTCTTATCCACCCAGACAGGTGCTACACATTGTTCATGGCTGAGTTGATGTCAACTCAAACATACCGTAGAGCACCAAACTTGAATATGAATTGTGTAGTAGAGGAGTGGAATTAATCAAGCCATACCTGTGGCGACTAGGATCACTGAGGAGTTATCGCTATTTATGGGTACTTAGAGGATCGGGAGGGCAGGGGAACCATTGCAGTCCATTGCCGAGGTTGTCTAACAAGGCCCTGAAGCCTAAAGTCATTAGTGTCCCTGCTCTGCCAGATGATCGATGCTAATTTATGTTTGGTCTAGTCAGCTGTCCAGTTTCACTTTCAAGCTGATCAACTTTCTTTTGTCTCCTCGCTGTAGCACGTCCTCTCCCCCTGGCGCTCAAAGTCAAACTCATGGAGCTGTTTGCCTTTGCCCCATGGATGGAAGCTATGATTATGCTCAGCGTCAAGATGCAGAGCCTAGATTCCCGGAAGTGTACGGTACGACTGAGAGAGATGGCACTGTTCCTCTGTCAGATAGCACTGCTCTGTTTTTAACGATGCATACGTCCTGGGCATCCTTGGGGAGGATGTGTTTCTTGGTCACAGTCCAGAAATTTAAAGTAGTTGCTCATGATCCCCATGATTAATTTATATACCAGAGAAAAATACAATGGTAATAATTCTTGTGCCCAGCGGACGGTGGTCGCAGGTGTTGGAAACACCAAGTGGGATGAATCCGAGCTAATGGTGCCTGCAAGGGAAAATATCTGTCAGGGATTAATCCCTGATAACACTGTGGTTTAGATCACGTGCCTCTTCTCCCTCAATGGCCTCCCGAGATTAAGATAGCTAGCTGGAGAGAAATGATTCAATGAGGTATGGGTATCGACACGGCTGCATTCTGGTCTGACGCATTGGCTGGTTTAATGTTCATTACTGATGAGCAGCATCCCACAGTGGGATATGTAAACTAGGTGGAACTGAGAGAGAGGATGCAGTTGAACTCTGTTGAACAGAGTTCCACTTCATTAGTTCCTGAGTAATTGGCTATAACACGTGACCATGGAAAATTAACATCAGCGGCCTAGCCAGAGGTAATTAAGGCATGTTTTTGGAGCTTACCCCTGTAAATAAGACTAGTACACAAAATCCCACACTCGTGGTTTCAAAGGCCTCATTTTGTTAGGGTTAATCATGGCATAGAGTGCTTGGACCAGGCTGGACTACACACTTTCTCTGTGAAAGTTGCAACGCCAAGGAGGGGAGGGGAAGGGTGCACTCAAGAGATACAATGTTGCAATGGACAGACCTTAATTATTGCTATGAAATATTATACCGGAGGTACAGAATGAATTAAGTCTTGTCCATCCCCTTCCATTTATGGCCTTATCACATCAAAGCTCGCCTCTCCAAAACACTCCTGTAATCTCCTTGATCTCAGATTACTGTCAACCCGTTTCCATTCATGGGGGAGCTGGAGCTAGGCAAACACTATGGCGGCTGGATGTCAATCAGCATTTACTGGCTAAGGGCTAAACATGTTGCTAGCTAGATGAGAGGAAGAGTAACATTGACGAGTACCATCCTGTTATTTCCTGTCTTGCTCTTCAACATTCACGCCAACCCTAAAGTGACTTCACAGAGTCAACAGGCAACAAAGAGTGAAGGACGAAGATACAGTAGCTCAAATTAACCCACAGATGAATCTTTACACTCATACGAATGGCTGTTGTCCTTGAGGGGAAGAGAGCTTTTTTCAGTCAAAGTGTTACAAGGGGAAGGAAGTGGTAAGATAATGGTTATCTGGAGGGCAGTCATGCACAGAATTGAAAGTAACCCATTCATTCTAGTCCTTACAGCTTGAAATCTGTGATAAGACGATACTGTAAGTGCCGTCCCCAATAATGTAGCTAACACCGATCAGCACCAGGGACAGCTGCAGATACTGTATGTTGAATATTCACAGCCCACTATTGCTGAATGTAATGTGGGCGTAAAGACATGAATACGCACAAATTCACACGCACACATGCACACACGCGCACACACACACACACACACACGCACACGCACACGCGCGCACACACACACGCACACGCACACGCACACAACATAGAAAAATGGGATTACAGTAGCAACAGCAACAGCTCTTGTACCTTAAATAACACCCACAGTCGCAGTCTTTTACAGTATGAAATAAATCACCAGCTCCACTGACAACCATGTTTCCCACTGATTGAGTACTCACAGAGTAACTGGAGAGAGCCCTCTACTTCCCCAGGAGCTGAGACACAATCAGCCCCTTCCTTTGGTCTGCTAAGAGAGAGAGAGAGAGAGAGCTCAGAGACCGTGTGAGCTGAATCTGAAGCCGGACAGGAGCCACTGAAATGGTGGGAGCTCGGGAAGCTCTGTGCCTTGCTGCTGCTATCGGTCTGTAACACAGTGTGTATCCCTGATCACAGGGAACATTTCTTTGTGCCCTGCCCCTTCATGGCGCCGCACAATTATGGCACCACTGATGCCAGCAATCCACCACGGCAGGATTCAAGGATTGTCCTTGAATTCCTGAAGAAAAGAGTGTCTGGATGTGAAATAGTGATACAAACGTGAAAAACAACACTGCAAGTTTAATCCATCTGATCGACCCCAGATCATAATTTGTTTGACAGAGTTTGTGTATTAACAGAGCCGAAAATCAATAAGATAAATATTGCCCTTTTAACTTTTCTACTATGTTGTGTAGTGGTAAAATTCTATAAAGATATTTTGTACAAGTGGTAGCTACTTCATAGGGTATCACTATTTCTAAGAGGCATTGGTGTGATACACAAACACACGCGCGCCCGCACACACACACACACACACACACACACACACACACACACACACACACACCAATCACAATGACCTGAATTCCTGTGCTAGCACCACAGAAGCCATTTACTCATTGTAATTTGGTTTCCAGCATGGCAGACACCAGCAGAGCTATCACAAAAAGACAGATTGTTTCTGCAGGTGGATAGAGCTTCGCTTGCAGTGGCCTTAATAAAAAGCACTCTGCATACATACTCTACAGTGCAACATCTGAAAAAGGGCATTTATTATCCCAAAATAAGCAAACAATTTCACAACAGTCTTAAAGAGGAGCATTGAGCAAGTTGCTGTGAAATGCCTGAAACACGCAAAAGGTGATACAACTGGTGAGAATTCATATGAACCAAATTAGTGTATGTGTATGTTTGCTAGGCAATTTGACATTCAGCGAAAAAACCCAAGACTCTACAATAATAAGAAAAGATTACTTAACACAAACCTTGTGTCATTCTGATGAATGTTTGTTGTTTGTTGTTCATTTTTTGTATTGTTTATTTCTCTTCTGTTTATTATCTATTTCACTTGCTTTGGCCCCTTGAATTGAATAGAGAGAGAGAGAGAGAGAGAGAGAGAGAGAGAGAGACAGGCAGAGAGACAGACAGAGACAGAGAGAGAAAGGAGATAGAGACAGACAGAGAGAGAGAAAGGAGATAGAGACAGACAGACACAGAGAGAGAGAAAGGAGATAGAGATAGAGATAGAGACAGACAGAGAGACAGACAGAGACAGACAGAGAGATTGAGATAGAGACAGACAGAGACAGAGAGAGAGAAAGGAGATAGAGACAGACAGAGACAGAGAGAGGAGAGAGAGAAAGCATGTCAGAAATCAGCTCAATGTAATTGAAGAATCCATAGACTCTAACCACTTCTGGAAAACACTAAACAAACAACAATACGAAGAATTATCTATCCAAAATGGAGATGTATGGGTAAACCACTTCTCCAATCTTTTTGACTCTATAACAAAGAATAAAGAGCAAAAACATATACATGATCAAATACAAATCTTAGAATCAACTATTATTCTCCAATTACCTTGAATGAGTTACAGGACAAAATAAAAACCCTCCAACCCAAAAAGTCCTGTGGTGTTGATGGTATCCTTAATGAAATTATCAAATATACAGACAACAAATTCCAATTGGCTATACTAAAACTCTTTAACATCTTCCTTAGCTCATCATCCCCAATATTTGGAACCAAGGACTGATCACCCCAATCCACAAAAGTGGAGACAAATTTGACCCCAATAACTACCGTGGAATATGCGTCAACATTAACCTTGGGAAAATCCTCTCCACTATCATTAACAGCAGACTCGTACATTTCCTCAATGAAAACAATGTACTGAGCAAATGTCAAATTGGCTTTTTACCAAATTACCGTACAACAGACCATGTATTCACCCTACACACCCTAATTGACAACCAAACAAACCAAAACAAAGGCAAAGTCTTCTCATGCTTTGTTGATTTCAAAAAAGCCTTCGACTCAATTTGGCATGAGGGTCTGCTATACAAGTTGATGGAAAGTGGCGTAGGGGGTAAAACATACAACATTATAAAATCCATGTACACAAACAACAAGTGTGTGGTTAAAATTGGCAAAAAACACACACATTTCTTCACACAGGGAGACAGGGATGCAGCTTAAGCCCCACCCTCTTCAACATATATATCAATGAATTGGCGCGAACACTAGAAAAGTATGCAGCACCCGGCCTCACCCTCCTAGAATCTGAAGTCAAATGTCTACTGTTTGCTGGTGATCTGGTGCTTCTGTCACCAACCAAGGAGGGCCTACTGCAGCAGCTAGATCTTCTGCACAGATTCTGTCAGACCTGGGCCCTGACAGTAAATCTCAGTAAGACCAAAATAATGGTGTTCCAAAAAAGGTCCAGTCGCCAGGACCACAAATACAAATTCCATCTAGACACCGTTGCCTTAGAGCACACAAAATACTATACATACCCTTGGCCTAAACATCAGCGCCACAGGTAACTTCCAAAAAGCTGTGAACGATCTCAGAGACAAGGCAAGAAGGGCATTCTATGCCATCAAAAGGAGCATAAAATTCAACATACCAATTAGGATCTGGCAAAAAATACTTGAATCAGTCATAGAGCCCATTGCCCTTTATGGTTGTGAGGTCTGGGGTCCGGACACCAACCAAGATTTCACAAAATGGGACAAACACCAAATTGAGACTCAGCATGCAGAATTCTGCAAAAACATCCTCCGTGTACAACGTAGAACACCAAATAATGCATGCAGAGCAGAATTAGGCCGATACCCACTAATTATCAAAATCCAGAAAAGAGCCGTTAAATTCTACAACCACCTAAAAGGAAGTGATTCCCAAACCTTCCATAACAAAGCCATCACCTACAGAGAGATGAACCTGGAGAAGCAAGCTGGTCCTGGGGCTCTGTTCACAAACACAAACACACCCCACAGAGCCCCAGGACAGCAGCACAATTAGACCCAACCAAATGATGAGAAAAAAAAAGAGAATTACTTGACACATTGGAAATAATTAACAAAAAAACAGAGCAAACTAGAATGCTATTTGGCCCTAAACAGAGAGTACACAGTGGCAGAATACCTGACCACTGTGACTGACCCAAACTTAAGGAAAGCTTTGACTATGTACAGACTCAGTGAGCATAGCTTTGCTATTGAGAAAGGCCGCCATAGGCAGACATGGCCCTCAAGAGAAGACAGGCTATGTGCTCACTGCCCACAAAATGAGGTGGAAAGTGAGCTGCACTTCCTAACCTCCTGCCCAATATATGACGATATTAGAGAGACATATTTCCCTCAGATTACACAGATCCACAAAGAATTCGAAAACCAATCCAATTTTGATAAACTCCCATATCTACTGGGTGATATTCCACAGTGTGCTATCACAGCAGCAATATTTGTGACCTGTTGCCACAAGAAAAGGGCAACCAGTGAAGAACAAACACCATTGTAAATACAACCCATATTTATGCTTATTTATTTTCCCTTGTGTACCCTTAACCATTTGTACATCATTGCAACACTGTAAATATACGTAATATGACATTTGTAATGTCTTTATTGTTTTGAAACTTCTGTTTGTGTAATGTTTACTGTTAATATTTATTGTTTATTTCACTTTTGTATATTATCTACCTCACTTGCTTTGGCAATGTTAACACATGTTTCCCATGCCAATAAAGCCCCTTGAATTGAATTTAATTGAATTGAAAGGAGATAGAGACAAACGGAGAGAGAGAAAGGAGATAGAGACTGACACAGACAGAGAGAGGAGAGAGAGAGAGAGAGAGAGAGGAGATAAAGAGGAGACAGTGAGAGAGAGAGAGAGAGAGAGAGAGGAGACAGTGTGAGAGAGAGAGAGAGAGAGAGAGAGAGAGAGAGAGAGAGAGAGAGAGAGAGAGAGAGGAGAGACAGTGAGAGAGAGAAGAGACCGAGAGTGGGAGCGAGAGAAAGGAGAGCGAGAGAGACAGAGAGAAAGTAGAGAGAGACAGAGACAGAGACAGAGACAGAGTCAGACAGACAGACAGACAGACAGACAGACAGACAGACAGACAGACAGACAGAGTCTAAGACCTAGTTTACAGCCCTGCATTATATTTCTATTATGAAAAAACCCAATAAATTTAAGCAGCAGCAGTGATATTCAAGATCTCATTTTACTGGAATGGCTGTATCTCAAAAGGAGCGTAATGAGGAGGGGAACAAGGCAAGGCAATTCTTTATTAAATTAACATGATTTACCATAACGTGGGGCTGCTGATTACTATGCATAATCCTGCCTGTGACTGGTGGATATTTAATCCACCTTACATCAATGTCCTCTCTCTAGTTCCAGTAGGGAATGGATATGGTATGCTGTTCCCAGTTGGGTGCTATATAAAAGCACCCATAACAAGTCCCATCTATATTCCTTCCCTGTTGAGTTAAGAGGACGAGTGTTAGAGTATGGTGTTATGCTGCTCTGGACTAATATAAATGACTTTATATTTTAAGGGGTGACAGGTAATCAGGTTCATGCCATTGTTTCCAGTGAGTTGCTTTCGACATGCTATTTTTCACAGCTTGTTTTTTTTGTTGTAGCCTACTGTATCTTACTCAGTAACAAGTAGGTTGATAATGAGCACACATACGCCTATGTTATGCACAGTGAAAAGTTTCAAGGAGAATATGATTGCTTAGATTGAATTTTTAACGTGTAGTCTAGACACAGTAATTATCAACTATATAAAAGGGAAATGTCAAAGACCTTGGTGAAATGTTGCTGGTCTTATGAACAGCTCTGGTTTTACACTATGTTAATAATGTGAAATGGTGCTGGTCTTTATGAACAGCGCTGGTTTTACACTATGTTATTAATGGTGCTGCTCTTTATGAACAGCGCTGGTTTTACACTATGTTATTAATGTGAAATGGTGCTGCTCTTTATGAACAGCGCTGGTTTTACACTATGTTAATAATGTGAAATGGTGCTGCTCTTTATGAACAGCGCTGGTTTTACACTATGTTAATAATGTGAAATGGTGCTGCTCTTTATGAACAGCGCTGGTTTTACACTATGTTAATAATGTGAAATGGTGCTGCTCTTTATGAACAGCGCTGGTTTTACACTATGTTAATAATGTGAAATGGTGCTGGTCTTTATGAACAGCGCTGGTTTTACACTATGTTAATAATGTGAAATGGTGCTGCTCTTTATGAACAGCGCTGGTTTTACACTATGTTAATAATGTGAAATGGTGCTGGTCTTTATGAACAGCGCTGGTTTTACACTATGTTAATAATGTGAAATGGTGCTGGTCTTTATGAACAGCGCTGATTTTACACTATGTTAATAATGTGAAATGGTGCTGGTCTTTATGAACAGCGCTGGTTTTACACTATGTTAACAATGTGAAATGGTGCTGCTCTTTATGAACAGCGCTGGTTTTACACTATGTTAACAATGTGAAATGGTGCTGGTCTTCATGAACAGCGCTGGTTTTACACTATGTTAACAATGTGAAATGGTGCTGGTCCTTATGAACAGCACTGATTTTACACCGTTAATAATGTGAAATGGTGCTGGTCTTTATGAACAGTGCTGGTTTTACACTATGTTAATAATGTGAAATGGTGCTGGTCATTATGAACAGCGCTGGTTTTACACTATGTTAATAATGTGAAATGGTGCTGGTCATTATGAACAGCGCTGGTTTTACACTATGTTAATAATGTGAAATGGTGCTGCTCTTTATGAACAGCGCTGGTTTTACACTATGTTAATAATGTGAAATGGTGCTGGTCTTTATGAACAGCGCTGGTTTTACACTATGTTAATAATGTGAAATGGTGCTGGTCTTTATGAACAGCGCTGGTTTTACACTATGTTAATAATGTGAAATGGTGCTGGTCTTTATGAACAGCGCTGGTTTTACACTATGTTAATAATGTGAAATGGTGCTGCTCTTTATGAACAGCGCTGGTTTTACACTATGTTAATAATGTGAAATGGTGCTGGTCTCTATGAACAGCGCTGGTTTTACACTATGTTAATAATGTGAAATGGTGCTGCTCTTTATGAACAGCGCTGGTTTTACACTATGCTGATAATGTGAAATGGTGCTGGTGTTTATGAACAGCGCTGGTTTTACACTGTTAATAATGTGAAATGGTGCTGCTCTTTATGAACAGCGCTGGTTTTACACTATGTTAATAATGTGAAATGGTGCTGGTCTTTATGAACAGCGCTGGTTTTACACTATGTTAATCATGTGAAATGGTGCTGGTCTTTATGAACAGCGCTGGTTTTACACTATGTTAATCATGTGAAATGGTCACAGAAGCAGATTCTACAATAGCGAACCAGACAAATACACTCAGACATTCATCGTATTGTATTCTTTATCAAAAAATCCTCATCCTGAGTACAGAGTTGTTCCTATTTATTCCATAATCCTCAGCCATAGTATCTGTGTTAACATTTGAATCTTTCTCACCATACATTTAAAATTGCTCTAGTTCCACAACTTCCTTACATGCTCAGCAGCCTTTTGGCAACGCCACTAAGTGCCCGAAGCAAGAGAGTCACATTACTGCAGCCCCGGAGATTATGAATGATAGGGAAACTCTTTTTACATTCATTACAGGACCTCCCATGAATAATTCATTGAATCAAATTACAGGCCCCAGAAATATTCAACTGTGTTGTATCAGGCCTTTCCTCTCCAATTGATCACTTCTTATACAAGTGATGTATTTGCCGACAAGGGAGCTGCAGCCCCATTCACCAGCTAGCCAGATAGGAAATAACTGTTACTGTAGGGCGAAGGGACATTAGGAGCAATTCCAAACTGATATAAAAAGGTGAGATCAAGAGAAATCTAACAGCAATGCTTATCTATGTCGTTGGAAACCTTTCATTCGTACTGTCAGACAAAATGTAAGTTTCTGTAAATACTACTTTGCCCCGAGTCAAATATTACGTCCCTTTGAAAATAGATGCTGAGAAAAAGTGAGAAAAAATAAACTTCAATTTACAACTGCTCATACTGTAACACACGCATCATCACCGTGTATAATATCGCCAGGACTGCTCCGGGTTCTGTCAACACAGCCTGGTTGTGCGTCCCACTGGGGAATTGTAGCTGTCATTCACCTGAATAATGTGGGAGACAGCAGTGGTATTTCGGAGAAAGAAGAAGGAGTCCATCATATCTGCTAGGTCACAGAGTGAGTGACTAATTCTGTTAAAGGTTAGGCATGAACTGTGACCGCTTTCCTTGACAGGGGCTCTGACAAAGCACCCACACCCAACAAAACAGGTCAATGCCGCTCCGATTATTCCTCCTACATCCATAAGAATAGGAGAGATGATAAACTAGGTGGTGGGCTCAGAGGTCGGCAGTGAAGGACATCAAACATAAATGCACCTCGAGGGAAAAAAAGCCCAACAATAAAGTTACAATCTAAAAAATTCATGGCCTTTTGTTGCATCTGCTGGATGAATCTGTTCAGAGTTTCCAAAGGGTGCAATCTAGGTAGTAGAGCTCCGAACAGCTTTGCTCAGGAAAAGCGTCCCTCAGTTCACAGTCTTCAGATTACAGCCCCTGTAAAAGCTGCAGATACGATTCCATTGGACTGAAAATGTAAAAAGTATCTGAAACCCCTATCGACCGATCTACTGTACTCACCTCACCATAGAAATAACCTTTGGTAATGCAGAGTTCTTTACATTTTTTACAGATAACATTTTCATAATTTATAGATTTTAATATTGCACATTTTATTGTTATGTCCATGGCTCATATATAAAATGAAAGTGCTGTTTTCATAATCATATAATAATTAAATGTACTTTCAAAGTCAAGATATACCCTTGCTTAAGTGTTAACCAGCGAATTAACCTACTAGCGAATCTTTAAGGCGAGATCAAAAGGGCACGGCTGCACAACAAGATGGAGTCAAAAGGCAATTTCTCAAGGTCAAGAGTTGAGTGATTAAAGCTAGGTTTGGAAAAAAGATCACACAGATTGAAGTCCAAGAGTTGATGAGAAGGGGGGGGGGGGGGGGGGGAATTCCTCCAACTCCTCAAGCGTGAAATAATAATGCAGATCATTTAAAGTGGTCTTCCTACAAATGGGTTAGGTCGTTGAAATCATTAGCATTTGAGCAAGTAATACAGCTGCTAAATACTGCATGTCATTTTTCAATATTTTTCTTCCTCAGGGGTACTCTACTTGTTCCAGTGAAACCATGGCTGCGCCATTGCCTGCTGCCGATGCACCCTAAACTCTCTGCAACCCCAATTTCAGAGGTCTCAATTAGGCTGTGTTTCAGTCTCCTTCAACTAGAGACCTCTAGTAACACACAGCCCCAGAGACATAAAGCCCATTAACACTAGTTCTCCAATTCCATTTGGAATCTAGCTCAGCCAAGAGAGGATTTTTTCTGACTTACCACCATGTATTTTAACCTCCTGCCTGACACTACCATACACACATCAAATAAGGGTGATAGAGTGCTAAGCAGGAGTGTGATTTAATCAAATTGTGTTAGTGGAGGTGTTTTGAAACCTATTTTTGAGATGCGAAACTTTATCAATTTGATGTTGTTCACACCATTGCCGTAATGATTCAAAATACAGCCTTGCAGTATAGGAAGTGGGAGTTCTTAAATTATTTATGTTCCACCAGATATTAAGTTAAGTTTTTCACAATTCCTGACATTTAATCCTAGTAAGAATTCCTGTCTTAGGTCAGTTAGGATCACCACTTTATTTTAAGAATGTAAAATGTCAGAATAATAGTAGAGAGAATGATTTATTTCAGCTTTTATTTCTTTCATCACATTCCCAGTGGGTCAGAAGTTTACATACACTAGTGGTCAATTAGTATTTGGTAGCATTGTCTTTACATTGTTTAACTTAGGTCAAACATTTCAGGTAGCCTTCCACAAGCTTCCCACAATAAGTTGGGTGAATTTTAAACCATTCCTCCTTACAGAGTTGGTGTAACTGAGTCAGGTTTGTAGGCCTCCTTGCTCGCACACGCTTTTCAGTTCTGCCCCAAAATGTTCTATGGGATTGAGGTCAGGGCTTTGTAATGGCTACTCCAACACCTTGACTTTGTTGTCCTTAAGCCATTTTGCCACATCTTTGGAAGTATGCTTGGGGTCATTGTTCATTTGGAAGACCCATTTGCGACCAAGCTTTAACTGATGCCTTGAAATGTTGCTTCAATATATCCACATAATTTTCCAACCTCATGATGCCATCTATTTTGTGAAGTGCACCAGTCCTTCTTGGAGCAAAGCAACCTCACCCCCGTGCTTCACGCTTGGTATGGTGTTATATGGCTTGCAAGCATCCAAACATAACGATGGCCAAACAGTTCTATTTTTGTTTCATCAGACCAGAGGACATTTCTCCAAAAAGTATGATATTTGTCCCCATGTGCAGTTGCAAACCATAGTCTGGATTCTTTATGGTGGTTTTAGAGCAGTGGCTTTTTCCTTGCTGAGCGGCCTTTCAGGTTGTGTCGATATAGGACTTGTTTTACTGTGGATATAGATACTTTTGTACCTGTTTCCTCCAACATCTTTACAAGGTCCTTTGCTGTTGTTCTGGGATTGATTTGCACTTTTCGCACCAAAGTTCATTCATCTCTAGGAGACAGAACGCATCTCCTTCCTCAGCGGTATGACGGCTGCGTAGTCCCATGGTGTTTATACTTGCGTACTATTGTTTGTACAGATTAACGTGGTACATTCAGGCGTTTGGAAATTGCTCCAAAGGATGAAACAGACTTGTGGAGGTCTACAATTTTTTTCTGAGATCTTGGCTGATTTGTTTTGATTATCCCATAATGTCAAGCAAAGTTGCACTGAGTTTGAAGGTAGGCATTGAAATATATCCACAGGTACACCTCCATTTGACTCAAATTATGTCAATTAGCCAACCAGAAGCTTCTAAAGCCATGACAACATCATCTTCTGGAATTTTCCAAGCTGTTTATAGGCACAGTCAACTTAGTGTATGTAAACTTCTGACCCACTGGAATTGTGATACAGTGAATTATAAGTAAAATAATCTGTCTGTAAACAATTGTTGTTAAAATGAATTGTGTCGTGCACAAAGTAGATGCCCTAGTCGACTTGTCAAAACTATAGTTTGTTTACAATAAATTTGTGGAGTGGTTGAAAAACTAGTTTCAATGACTCCAACCTAAGTGAATGTTAACTTCCGACTTCATCTGTAAAAGCCCATTTCAAAGAGAATGTTACAAACTGGACTATATGTAGTAACTTACTTTGAAGATGGTGATTGGGTCTAAATAGGTGTTTGGTGTTCGGTAGTCTAAAGTCAGTGTCCTTGTCTTTAAACTGCCATTTCCCTAAAGTCAAATTCTTCCCACACACCAACTCATTTTTCTCAGCCTCAGAAGCATCTGCATTCACCAAATTGTGTGTGTTTATCCTTAGATGTTTTTCTCAGACTTACACATAGGGAATTGTTGATATGTTGTCACATTTTTATTCTACATAACATTTTCTTTAACAAAAAATGTCACCAAAAATGCATTTTTACGTACCTTTCTTTATTATTTTACACATAGAAAGATGAAAAGGGTATTTATTCACAATTTGCTATGCAGACCTCCAGTCCTGGAGTGTCTTAACAAAATGAAACCAAAACACTTAGGCTGACTTCATCCAGTCTCGATAAAAATGAATTTGCATGATATGCAAATATGCGCATATTTAGTGAGATATCACCTCATTCGCATATTTTCAACACAATATTACAGGAAAATAATTATACAAAAAAGACTTCTATTTGTGTCCACATTCAACAGTTAAAAGTTGACTGTGATATGATTAATGGGAAACAATTACTGTATTAGGGTGTGGTGGCCTTAAACCTGCAACAATTTCTCTCAGCTCCATGGCAAAATGTGTAGAAATTAGAAAATGAGCTTTAAAACGGAAACAAATGTATCTCAGCTCCATGTAGAACATGTTAGAATTGCAGGAAATTGACTTAACAATGAATTGGCAGTTTACATGTGCAGTGCACCAATCCACAGCATGTCCTGGATATTGTTATAAACTGCAACAGTGTAAGCTGTTCAAAGCTCAGAAACCACTGAGGAGACAGAATGGATTGTCTCAGTGACTGAGAGTGCGTGCCAGCCCCTCAATGCCCAATGTTTACTGCTCCTCTGGACTCCTGCTCTGAACTCCACTGTTACCCAAATCATCACGGCTTTGCCCTTTATCCTCAAGTCCTGTAACTTTCATCTCCTTGCCATCAATTAAGACATGGTTTACTCTGACTAAGTCCATTTGAAGCCTGCGGCAGTGCATGGTACTTCCGCTGAGCCCTTCACACTGGTGGCCTCGAAATATTCCTCAAGTTGTCACCCCATTAGACAGGCCCGCTCCTAATTGCAGTGACACTATCTTGCATGTACAGGGGGATGGTGTTGCTGCAGTCAGCAGTCCACAAGGCTCATTTGCACTTCTCCCTGTGCTTTAGCACCGTGGAACATAGAATTCCTCTGGAGACACAACTCACATCGTCGTGTCACTTTAATTGATGGCAAACTTGCTGTCGATGATCATTAACAACATGAAGGGCTTCTGACTGAAGGTGTCTCTATTTTAAAAGGGGGACTCACCTCATTTATCATCCAGAAAGCCTGTGCTACTGTATTGGACTAATCTGGATTCCTTCAGTAAATTATGCCATATACAAAGTAGATGTTCCATATGACATAACTAATTACAGGTCCATTTACCACCTCAAAGTCAACACATTTCTGAGGATGGGTCACAAATTGACCACCACAACCTTCAGTACACCTTATTTCTCGTCTGTCTTGTTTGATCATGCCGACAAATTACATCAAGAGCCTCGCTCCTCTGCAGTTCAGCGGGAACATTTATGATGGCAAATAACCTTACATGTCTGACATTTCCTAAGAAAAGGCTGCTTGGATGGGGTAGGGGACTGACAGAACCCTGGGTTGTGTCTGAAATGGCACCCTATTATCTACATAGTGCACTGCTCCGGGCAAAGGTAGTGCAATATATCGGGAATAGGGTGCCATTTTGGACACAGTCCTGGTTAGGTGCCATGACGCTCAGGGCTCCTGGGTTTGACCATGCCACATCACACCTGGCTGGGCTGCTGTTGCCTGGTGACTCAATCACTAGGCCTGAGGATTAGTATGCAAAGCATTCGGGCCTTGAACATGGTGTCTGCGGGCCTGTGACAAACTGTAATGAACCCAGCGGTAGCATATCAACGCTGCAGAAAGCAGCAATGATCACACCAGAACGAACAGTCAGCTGTGACTCAGACCTGAAGTGAAAATGCAGTGCGAGAAAAGGAACTTGGAAGAGTGGGTTCCCTTCTTGCGTTATTGACACAAAACCTCTACTATTTGGTAATATACAATGGGATACTAGTGCACCGTCCTTGCCACTGCATTAAGGTTATTTGGGGCGGCAGGGTAGCCTAGTGGTTAGAGCGTTGGACTAGTAACCGGAAGGTTGCGAGTTCAAACCCCCGAGCTGACAAGGTACAAATCTGTCGTTCTGCCCCTGAACAGGCAGTTAACCCACTGTTCCCAGGCCGTCATTGAAAATAAGAATTTGTTCTTAACTGACTTGCCTGGTTAAATAAAGGAAAAATAAAATTACTACTATCCTTTTTTTGCTACTGCCAAATCCTTACCACATGCTCGTGTGCTCCGGTTGTATCGTTGCTGCCAGAGGCACCACACACTGTAAGCCGTTTCTTCAGAGAAAATCTAAGCAAATAGGCAAGCAAGCAAACACTTTGTTGGTAATAGTACTCAATAATAACCATACAGTACACTCTTAGGGGGGAAAAGGGTACCCTCTCGAACCTAAAAGTGATCTTCGGCTGTCCTCCTAGGAGAAACCTTAGAAGAACCCTTTTGGGTTCCATGTAGAACCCTTTCCACTGAGTTTTTTTTTTTTTTTTACATGGAACCCTTTTGGAACTGTCAAACGTCCATTTATTTAGGAAGCGTTGTAATGTGGTTTCTTGGTCATAATCGGCTGAATCTGGTGGGCCTGTTATAAACAGACTTTATTACCACCAGGCAGCATGACATGTGGAATGTCAATGTACCTTTGATACACGCCTTCAATAAAAGATAATAAAAGTGACAATGAGATGAACTCCATTCATTCTAACAGGGCCAAGGTTTGATACAGGCCAAACAATCGTTCTCGATCCAATTATAGTATGCAAAGCTGGACAGTTCCCCTCTCATAGTCTCAATGATGAATGGCACAGTAGAGAAAATCTAGATACGATCTTCCATTATAATGCTTGTGCTCATACACAGAGCCTATCAAGAGCCCTTTTGTGACTATGCCTGATATCATGTGTGTTTGAAAACTAACAAAATCCCTATCAGGGAAAATTAAACTGGGCATGTATATTTTTTAAATACAGCAATTTCCTGTTCTTTGCAAACGTTTAGGGTAATGTACATATATTTTTTTTAAATGAGTGATCTAAATGTTGCTTACTAAGCAAATCTCCAAAAACAATGGCTCTCTGATATTGGATCAAGACCACAGGCATGATTCAAGCACAGACTTTTGACAAAAGTGATGTCCCTTAATGGGAGACAGAATGTTTATGAAACGTTTGAATGTGGCAAGTGAAGTGGTTTCATGACAACGAGGCCATACTGAGGTGTCACATCAGTCGTACAAAGAAACGCAAGGCTGTATCCACTCTAAAATCATATTCTACTTTTACAACTAAGCAGAATGACAGCTGCAAGAAAGAAAGCGAGAGAAAAAGGAAAGAAAGGACAGTGAGTCATTTACATTCATAGCCCAAAAAACGGATAGCAACAAACTCCATATACATTTTTAGAACAGTAGGCATGCAGCTGCACCAATCAGTGGTTTGCCTAGCTTGTCAGAGCCTGCTGAAAAAAACAAACATGTTTTCACACTAAGGCCAATTAGTTCGGAGGCAGAGCTCATTGGAATGGAACAGCTAAGATGCAGAACATTATCCAAACCGGTTCCTGGTAAAAGGGATGCCAATCAAAAGCATGTCCCACTATGTCTGACAGGAGGAAGTGGAACAAGAACAACGCTCACCACTGAATTTGAGTCAGAAACTCTCTACCGTTGAATAGTAAACCTGTTCACAATGCCAGAATAGCAAATAGATCATTCCCCAAGCCTACAATCACAGGAATATGGAATACATATTCAGGAAAGTAACAATTGCCATGTTTACCACAAATTTGAATCTGTCCTAGACGCCACCTAACAATGAGGTATGTTCGACCTTAGCCTTCAAGTCAGCAAAAAAAATACAAAAAATATGGGTGTATTTCTGTCAGGAGAAATTGTACAGAGCCCCTAAACTTCAGAGCGGTACCATGAAAAGCTGTAATAACTACAGATTATCTCACACTGTGAGTTCATTTCAATGTGGCTGAGGTGTTTCAAAAAAAAAGAAGACATGAGTTCAGCTGACTCACAGCTAAACTGTCAACAGTTTGGTAATCTCGTCTGGGCCATGTCTGACTTTGCTCGAAAACCTGGAGAACACAGCCTTCCTTTTCCATGAATCTCAATCTGACACATAATAGAATAGTGCAGTATTTCAAGGATGGAAGAATGTATCTTTCAAGCACTGGAAGAAGGCTTATTATGTTGTCTAACCCTGCCACCCCCCCCCCCCCCCCCCCCCAGCCAGTTTAAAACAACGTACCACAGACAAAGGAAACCCCTTCAGATAGGTCTTTCCATATTCACCAGACTAACATCTTAGTCCTCATTCTCCCAGAGATGATTTTGCGTCTCTATTCTAATGTGTGTTTATCTGTAGGAATTGTTTACAAGGCGCCACTTGAATACAAGCAAGGGTAGCTGGGTTCTCCAAAACTCCTTAGCTGCTAGAGTCATACTGGGTAATTGGTTTTGATAGCGCCGAGGGGTCTCGAATGTTCCTTGACCTTTGCTGTGAGGGCGAGGAGTAGCTTGTTTTAACTGGATAGCTTTTAACCCCTCAACATATTTGAACCTCAAACTGTCAGAGGGATTTCTGGACCAAAGTGAAGGAATGATCTGTAGTTAAACAGCTTGAGCCCACAATGAGGATTTTAAATAAATTAAATGCAGACCCACCATAGCCCAGCCACAAACTACTGATATACAGTGAGTGTACAAGACATTAGAAACACCTTCCTAATATTGAGTGGCATGCCCTTTTGCCCTCAGAACAGCCTCACTTTGTCATGTCCTGGGCTCTACAAGGTGTCGAAAGCATTCCACAGGATGCATGCTGGCCCATGTTGACTCCAATGCTTCCCACACTTGTGTCAGTTGTGCCTGGATGTCCTTTGGGTGGTGGACCATTCTTGATAGTCACGGGAAACAAAACCCAGCAGCGTTGACACACTCAAACCGGTGCGCATGGCACCTACACCAGGCACCCACTACCATACCCCGTTCAAAGGCACTTAAATCTTTTCTCTTGCCCATTCACCCTCTAAATGGCACACATACTGTACACAATACATGTCTCAATTTTCTCAAGGCTTAAAAGTCCTTTCTCCTCCCCTTCATCTACAGTTATTGAAGTGGATGTAACATCAATAGGGGATCATATATTTACCTGGATTCACCTTGTCAGTCTATGTCATGAAAAGAGCAGGTGTCCTTAATGTTTTGTATTTGGATGGCTGCCGTTTCTTCATTAGACCACTGAGAAGTGGAGGACACTTTCATTTTCGAATTCTGAATTTACTTGCATTCACATACTGTAGATACGGTATATAATAAGTTTGACAAAACAGGTGACTGTTGCATTTTGTAACTACTAATCTACTAGTATATAAACATCACATCACTAAAAAATACAACACATGGGAAAAGGTGGTTTCATTTTACTGACTTGTTTCCTGCTTTGGGTTTATGCTATTGTCATAACAACACAATGTCAAAACAAACCAAAACAATAGGCTATCTAGATAAAATACACAATCTAAACCCTAATCAAAATCAAGACATTTTTCAGTTTTTTTGCAATTGTATTTTAGTATTCCCTTTTAACTGCGCACTCTGTCAAAATAAAATACATATTTTATTCATTATACAAAGTTGGGAATTTTAGAAATCAAACATGTGCATTCTCTGAGGTCTATGTCTGGGTATAAACTTGCTGAATATTTATACTGGAATAATTGAATGACTATATGAAAATGAATGATTAAAATGTCTGCTCCATAGTCAAGTCAACTCCTTCACTACTTTGAACAAATCTCCAGACCTCGGGAGAATTTAACAGGCTCCTGAGTAAATGGCCGCCACATAAACACCAGCCTCAGGTTTGACTTTTGAGTAGGTTGTGTGCCCTGCGGGGGTGAAAGCTCCACCTCTTAGTTGGGGTCCTACTGCGGCAGCTGCAGTGCTCTAGTTTGTGTGCCCGACTGCAATGAAAGGTTTTTTATTTACCACTTCTATATATTCAATCATCCTGCAGACAACCGCCACTGACACTAAAAATACCCCTGCCCTGAGTTGCCTGCTACTTTGAGCTTTCAGCACAGACCACCATTCCAGAAATCACATTCAGTCAGTTCAATGTTCAATGGCGGCTTGTGGGGGGCAACCGGAGTGCTCTGAACTAGACTGACTTTGTGGACACTAGCTCAGATCTCAGACCACTTTTCTTTTAGTTTAAATCAAACCACAAAGTTTTTCCCAAAGCCCTCTATGATATCTTCCCTCTGCAAGCAGGAGAAGGAAGAGAGCTTCGGGAAACCTTTCCTTATGTGCCTGTCTCAAATTGGACCACTGGAATCCTACCACGAGTATCTACAGTTGAAGTCGGAAGTTTATTTAAAACAAATTTTTCAACCACTCCACAAATGTATTGCGAACAAACTATAGTCGGTTTGGCAAGTCGGTTACGACATCTACTTTGTAATTTTTTCAACAATTGTTAACAGACAGATTATTTCACTTATAATTCACTGTATCACAATTCCAGTGGTTCAGAAGTTTACATACACTAAGTTGACTGTGCCTTTAAACAGCTTGAAAAATTCCAGAAAATTAAGTCTAGGCTTTAGAAGCATCTGTTAGGCTAATTGACATAATTTGAGGCCTACCTTGACATCATGGGAAAATCAAAAGAAATTAGCAAAGACCTCAGAAAAAAATTGTGGACCTCCACAAGTCTGTTTCATCCTTGGGAGAATTTTACAAATGCCTGAAGGTACCACGTTATTCTGTACAAACAATAGTACGCAAGTATAAACACCACAGGACCACGTAGCCGTCATACCGCTCAGTAAGGAGATGCATTCTGTCTCCTAGAGATGAACGTACTTTGGTGCGAAAAGTGAAAATCAATCCCAGAACAACAGCAAAGGACCTTGTGAAGACGCTGGAGGAAACAGGTACAAAAGTATCTATATCCACAGTAAAGCGAGTCCTATATCGAAATATCCTGATAGGCCGCTCAGCAAGGAAGAAGCCACTGCTCAAAAACCGCCATAAAAAAAGCCAGACTACGGTTTGCAACTGCACACAGGGACAAAAATTGTAATTTTTGGAGAAATGTCCTCTGGTCTGATGAAACAAAAATAGAACTGTTTGGTCATAATGACCATCGTTATGTTTGGAGGAAAAAGAGGGAGGCTTGCACGCCGAAGAACACCATCCCAACCGTGAAGTACGGGGGTGGCAGCATCATGTTGTTTGGGTGCTTTGCTGGAGTAGCTTCACAAAATAGATGGCATCATGACGGAGGAAAATTATGTGGATATATTGAAGCAACATCTCAAGACATCAGTCAGGAAGTTAAAGCTTGGTCGCAAATGGACAATGACCCCAAGCATACTTCCAAAATTGTGGCAAAATGGCTTAAGGACAACAAAGTCAAGGTATTGGAGTGGCCATCACAAAGCCCTGACCTCAATCCTATAGAACATTTGTGGGCAGAACTGAAAGTGTGTGTGAGCAATGAGGCCTACAAACCTGACTCAGTTATACCAGCTTTGTCAGGAGGAATGAGCCAAAATTCACCCAACTTATTGTGGGAAGCTTGTGGAAGGCTACCTGGAACGTTTGACCCAAGTTAAACAATGTAAAGGCAATGCTACCACATACTAATTGAGTATGTAAAATTCTGACCCACTGGGAATATGATGAAAGAAATAAAAGCTGAAATAAACCATTCTCTCTACTATTATTCTGACATTTCACATTCTTCAAATAAAGTGGTGATCCTAACTAACCTAAGACAGGGAATATTTACTAGGATTAAATGTCAGGAATTGTGAAAAACTGAGTTCAAATTAAATGTATTTGGCTAATGTGTATGTAAACTTCCGACTTCAACTGTATCTAACCTAGGATACATTGTTCTGTATTTAAAAGCAACACAAATTCATCCCTCATAGTACTAATGGTCGACAGATATGTATACTGAACAAAAATATAAACGCAACATGTAAAATGAAATTGTTCATATGCACAAAAAGCTTATTTCTCTTAAATTTTGTGCACAAATTTGTTTTCATCCCTGTTTATGAACATTTCTCCTTTGCCAAAATAATCCATCCACCTGTCAGGTGTGGCATATCAAGATGCTGATTAAACAGGGCTCCCGAGTGGCGCAGCGGTCTAATGCACTGCACTGGTTCGATTCCAGGCAGTATCACGTCCGGACATGAGTGGGAGTTCAATAGGGCGGTGCACTATTGGCCCAACGTTGTAAATTGTAAATAAGAATGTATTCTTAACTGACTTGTCAAGTTAAATTAATATAAAATAAAAAACAGCATGATCATTACACAGGTGCACCTTGTGCTGGGGACACTACAAGGCCACTTTAAAATGTGCAGTTTTGTCACACAACACAATGCCACAGATGTCTCAAGTTTTTAGGGAGCGTGCAATTGACATGCTGACTGCAGCTCCACCAGAGCTGTTGACAGAATTTTAATGTTAATTTCTCTACCATAAGCCGCCTTCAACGTTGTTTAATAGAATTTGACAGTACGTCCAACCTACCTCACAACAGCAGACCACATGTAGCCACACCAGCCCAGGACCTTCAGATCCGGCTTCGTCACCTGCGGGATCCTCTGAAACCAGCCACCTGGACAACAGATGAAACTGTGGGTTTGCACAGCCCCATGGTGGCGATGGGGTTATGGTACGGTCAGGCATAAGTTATGGACATGGAAAACATTTGCATTTTATCGATGGCAACCTGAATGTACAGAGATACCATGACAAGATCCTGAGACCCACTGTCGTGCCATTCATCTGCCACCATCATCTCATGTTTCAACATGATAATGCACAGCCCCAAGTCGCAAGGATCTGTACACAATTCCTGGAAAGTGAAAATATCACCGTTCACCAGACATTGAACATGTTTGGGATGATCTTGATCGACATGTACGGCAGCATGCTCCTGTTCAACTTCGCACAGCCATTAAAGAGGAGTGGGACAACCTTCCACAGGCCATAATCAACAGGCTGATCAACTCTATGCAAAAGAGATGTGTCGCGCTGCATGAGGCAAATGGTGGTCACACCAGATACTGACTGGTTTTCTGATCCATGCCCCTACCTTTTTTTAAGGTATCTGTGACCAACAGATGCATATCTGTATTTCCAGTCATGTGAAATCCATAGATTGGCTCAGTGAATTCTGGAAATTCGTCACGCTGGTATGAATGATTCGGGAGACAGGCGCTGGAATGCGTAATATTTTTTATTCCACCCAAATTACGGCGTGCCGTGTAAAGGCACAGGGACAAAGACCAAACAAACACTATACAAAACACAGGGTAGAAACACAAACAAAAGAGCGAGGATTACCTCAAATAAATAACACAAGAGCACAACGATTAACACACGGGACGAGACCCGTAATCATCTGCGCAATCCACAAGCCAAAACACAGAGCACAGGTACTCACACGCACCAATGGAAAATGTAACAATAATCGACAGGACACTAGAGAACAAAGGACACACTTTAGTAATACAATTACTAATCACTGGGAATAGAAGCCAGGTGTGCGTAATGAAAGTTCCAGAGGGATCCGTGACAAAATGGAAATAACTTGGAAAACTGACCATAAATTACAGCTCAAAAATGGGAGACTGTAAATTATCCATAATTCCTAAATGTATCTCAAAATAAATTGAAAAGATACCCAATTCACTTCAATTCACAAAACCAAGTAACAAGTAAACAATATCTCACGTAATGCTCATTGTTGCTTGGAACGAGTGTCATTCAAAGAAACACAGCGAGTTTCAGCAGAGAAATTCTCATGAGACATGCCAGGCTTTCAAAGCAATTATGACACTCTTATCTATATAAGCATGCACAACTTTCCATATTCTTTCTGCAAGAAATAAGTGTTAGTTCTACTGTCTGGACATTTGAGATAATCATATATTTGAGCTAGTCAAATGCTTAGCATATTCCCCGCAGGAAATAAGCTATTTAAGAGCACCTGCCAACTTGGAATGAGTTGAGCTATGTGAAATCAAGGTTCACATGAACATAAAGCCGATGTTCATATAATAAAACATTCATGATCAGTGGCTTGCTTGAGCATATGTTAATATACAACCTATTATCTCACAATTCAATATGACATATTCCAGCCTGTAGCAATAGAATAATTGTTCTTGGTTGAAATGTGATGCATTGTTTGTCAACATACTGATTACACATCTGGTAGTGATGGAAAATAATGACATAATGAATAGTGAATGATGAAACTATGATTCTAATGGTTTTGGAATATGCAAACAGAACTGTGACTTCATCTGTCCATATTAAGATAAGCATGAGTGAGGAGTGAGGAGCTTAGGGGAAGGGAAGGGGAGCCTTTCAGTGGGATGCTGCTGATTTGAATATGATTAATGGAGGGCCAGCTCCTGGAGTTCCATCCAGCACACACAGCCAGTCAGCCGCTGATAGAGTATAACCCAACATTTTCTCTGCCATTACCAGATACACTGCTTCTATTTACCCAGCACTCAGGACCGTAGACGCCTGTGCTCAGTCTTAAGCCCATAATAAGACAGTGAGGAGTCTGTACAGCTGGAAGAGGAGCTGAAGACCACTGGCACCAACGCCACATCCAGGGCTCAGTCCAGGGGAGGCCAGGCCATCTCTACCACACAGAGGACAGGACAGTGTTGTGACAACAGCAGTCCCTTCCCCTCTGTGTCACTTCAAAGTGCTGGAATCGAAAGCCATGTCAGAGGCATGCATGTCATCATCACCATCAGGACAGGAAGCACTACAGGCATCAAGGTCAGCCCTGACAAAGTCACCATTCTTCAGGCACTGCAGTGACGCACAACATGAGCTCAGTCAGTGACCTGCGTGGAACTGGGTTTTAAATTGCCCTCACAAAAAAATATGCAAAGACAGAGCATCACTTACAAAAACGGAATTGAATGCCTCATAGGCCCGTAGGCTATATCTAAGATTGAGCAAGCTGTTGTGCTAAGAGGTGTAGAGTACTGTAAAAAAAAAAAAAATTGGCCATCACATACTAGGACTTACTGTCATTCAAGCCTTTATGTATCTTACTATGCATACGTATGAGAAACACCATTTGGTGCCCTGATACAAAACCAGCTTAAATAAATTAAATATTATTAACGTACTTTCACTTTTATCTTCATCCCGCGACGACAACAACGACAACAAAAAAACTCCCTGTCGTCTCATACATCATTCCAGCCTTGCCATGTCTACGGCACCATGTGGACAAGGTCTCAAAGAGCTCTGACCTTCCGTGTGTTGATTTCACTTAACCATCTGGCTGCTTGAGACCAACAAGGTCACTTCTCATTCCCATTCACCGGCTCAGCTTGGCCTCCTCTCCGTACAGGCTGCACTACAGTACCTGGAATAATCATGGAAGTTGTGCTTGCTCCCAAACTCTACAAAGTTATTACAGTAGGAAAAGGTGTAGCACAACTATGAAGTTAAATTGTAATACAATTTCCACGCATTAAATGCTGGGTATTACTCTGCCTATATGATCATAAAGTGTGTCTGGTTGACCACATGATATGCCAAAGCAATATCCTACACAGGAAAAGCTGAAGCCAAAGGGTGCAAATGTTATGGATACAAGAGCCTCTTGGTGCAGAAGCCGGATGAGTAAAGACGGTTCAGATAACAGCACTTAAAGGGCCAATCTGCAGTTGCTACAGTTGAAGTCGGAAGTTTACATACACTTTGGTTGGAGTCATTAAAACTCATTTTTCAACCACTCCACAAATGTCTTGCTAACAAACCATAGATATGACAAGTACGTTAGGACATCTACTATGTGCATGACACAAGTACATTTTCCAACAATTGTTTACAGACAGATTATTTCACATATAATTCACTGTATCACAATTCCAGTGGGTCAGAAGTTCACATACACTAAGTTGACTGTGTCTTTAAAACAGTCCAAACCTGAAAGGCCGCTCAGCAAGGAAGAGGCCACTGCTCCAAAACCGCCATAAAAAAGCCAGACTACAGTTTGCAACTGCACAAGGGGACAAAGATCGTACTTTTTGAAGAAATGTCCTCTGGTCTGATGAAACAAAAGTAGAACTGTTTGGCCATATTGACCATCGTTATGTTTGGAGGAAAAAGGGGAGGCTTGCAAGCCGAAGAACACCATCCCAACCGTGAAGCACAGGGGTGGCAGCATCATGTTGTGGGGGTGCTTTGTTGCAGGAGGGACTGGTACTTTTCACAAAATGGGAATGTGATGAAAGAAATAAAAGCTGAAATAAATCATTATCTCTACTATTATTCTGACATTTCACATTCTTAAAATAAAGTGGTGATCCTAACTGACCTAAGACAGGGAATTTTTACTAGGATTAAATGTCAGGAAAACTGAGTTTGAATGTATTTGGCTAAGATGTATGTAAACTTCCGACTTCAACTGTACCTCCATTTTTGGACATACACATGAATGATTGATTCTTGAAGATTTTAAGTTCTACATGCCTCATGAGCTTAGTTTAACTCTTGTACCCCATCAGAACCCCAAATATAAGCTTTTTTTTTTAAATGTCAATGTGTGTAAACAAAGTACATGTAAACAAACACTGTATAGCCTCAAAACACAGTTAAAACTATAATTTCTTGCATCCATAGCTCTGTCTATGAATTTCAAATTGGTTCCATTTTGCCAGATCCATCCCTTTCTACAGAAACCATGCCAGGGAGGCCACTTTGTCATTGCATTCAACGGTGGATTGCCCCTTTAAGCACTCTCTCCCTCATTAAGCAGTGGAAATGTTGAGATGTTGAGTGGGCTATTTAAGGCTACTCAGAAATCCATAACTGTTTACTGTATGTTGCCAGAAATTAGGGACTAAGCAATTTAAAGTTGTCTTACCAATGACTTTGAGGTTAATAGCTGCAGTCGTGTCTAAGCTCACATTATTTTTTATATGAGAAATGTATTGGAGTGTGTCTGAGGACCGAGGAGTCCTCATAAAAAAAAATCTTATACTGTGGGCCAGCTGAGGGTGACAGGTGAGTATCTTTAATTTTGTATATCTTGCTTCCCACTCAAATAGCCTCCCTGTCTTCATATTTTACATCATAAAAAATGACAAGCAGTCACAGGTGGGTCAAGTGTGAATGACATAAACGGAAATAAACATTCCAACCTCTTAATATGCAAAATCCCAATTTATAATTCATCATACTGTATGTCATTCGCACCAAGGTGTAACATATGATAGCATACCATATGAGTTATGAATATGTCAATCATTCATATTTTAATGAAACTGTTTGATTATTTAAGAAAAGGTGTGTACAATTGATTGGTAGGCTATCAAACTGTCCTATCACACCGTGATCATAAACACTAGCTCTGAACCATACTAGAGGAGAAAGGTTATCTAATGGCTTTATAAGCACCAGTATTATGAAAGGCAGCAGTATCATGTAAATAATAGCAGGAAGAGAAGCATAGGTTTTTTTTTATAGACAACTATTGATGCACAGTAAGAGCCAAACCTTTTAGCTCATAAGCATTATATGTGCGTCATAAAACACATAATGCATGTTTAGACAGAATGTGGGGATATGAAACAGAATAAATAAGTAAATAACAAGGCCAATGAAACTAAATCAGTGTAATTGTGCATGTAAAAGTGACAGGGTATGGATTATTATTGAGATTCCTGAACCCACGGTGTTGTGAAACGATACGTCTTTAAGGTGGACAGGGGAGATGAGGGAGACATTGCGTCAAAGGCTGCTACAGGCTCGGCATAAACAACCCTCATTCAACATCCACCCAGGAGGCATTTTCTGTTCATCCTAACAAAAACAACACCTGTATACTGGCATGGGGAGTGAATGTAGGATAAGAATGTGTGTTTTTATACAGTATTTTCTATCCACTCTTACTGCATACCACAAATACTCAAGGAATATATGAAATATTTGTTCACCAGGGAAGAAATATATGAATATCTGGGGGGGGAAATGTGTCATTGGAAGCTATCTATCTTGGGAATGGGTACACTAATGGATTCTACAGCCCACATCGAACTGCTGAGAGGATACAGTGAGCATACGCAATATGTCCTTCAAGACATCTAGGTACTGTAGGTTGGGCGTTGGACCAACAGACATCAGAGGAGCATGTAATGTCTCTCATCATCATAGGACACGTCTGTCAGGGTAGTGGCATGGAGCCAGAGAGTGCTCTCTCATCTCTGGAACTGACCACGAGCACAAAGTAATGAGATCATCCTGGGCAAAGTGATGCTGAGAATAATCTCCTCTCCATCCCTCCATGGCACGGTGGACACATTTCTCCAGGCCCTTCTGCCGATAGTCCATCCATCCTCTAGCAGAGGCCAGTGGCACCGGAGTGATCACTGCCTGGAATAGCCCAGCCCCCAACACAACATCTGACTAGTCAAATCATAGCAGAAACAGAGGAAGGATGGAGTTCAATCATATTGACAAAATGAGACATCTGAACCCCCCTTTAGAGGAGCATTTTTCTTTTCTCACTCCCCACTGTCATCTAAATGACCATTGTCCGACCTAAGTAAGGCCAGGTAATGATATTTGCTGGTTGAGATAGGTATGGCAGGATTGTCGATCTACAGTATTGCCAGTGCATCTCCGGGAAATGTTTTCTACTAAGAGGGCAAAGAAAGGAAATGGTTATTCCAGATCAAATCTATTTTGCTTTTGGCAAAAAAAAGTATGAGAGAGCATTTGTGGGTAAATCACAATGCAGAACCAGTGGTGAGGCTGAGGGATGGCAGTGGTCTTAATCCATTAGGCCTGGCAGCCATTGAGAGACTGACTAAAGCCTTCTTTATGCTGCCCCTATATTTGGGGACACATTATTGATAAATCCCTGCAAAGAGGGGCTTTTGAAGACAGACACAAACCTATACAATCCAGAGAAAGTAAAAAAGGGCCACAATGTGGCCCTGAAGATAAAGATAAATCTATCACAGGCCAGTAAGTGTAACGGTAAAAAGACCGTTTAAAGGTTTAGAATAATCACAGATGTCAGGAGTTATTTTTCACCGTGTGAGGATGTAAGTTGTCTTAGAAATATAGAGTCAACTAACGGTGAGGTGCTGTGATGTCTGGGAGAGTTCTGTTGATGGATGGGCTGGGCCAGCGCCCACAGTAGCCTCACAAAGCCAGAGTGAAATGGCACAGGGCATAGGGCAGAATGACAGACCATGACACAAGCAGACAAAATCAGTAGAGCCAAGCTATAGGGACAGACAGCACACACTGCCACAGACAAATAGGCCTTTGACCCACTCTGTCTGCCCCAGAGAGTTGTAGCCACACAGTGGACTGAGCCAGTCACAGTCACATGCTTCACAGAGAAGAATCACATGCCAAAGCCATTACTTCTCTGACTGATGACTTATTCTCCTCACGTTCACACTCACGGACCTAGTTGTTTGGTTTGCAAATTCCAAGATAAAAAAGACTGGGAGGGAGGCCCTAAACTGGAGGCAGGCATGTGCTGGTTTATTGCAAGTGTAAGCAGCTCATCAGAAGATTGGTTCATTGCAAATCCATGTAGTGTGCAGTGCATTAATCATGCTGCAGCCTGCACTGCCTCAGTATTTATGTTGTGGTGTAGTTTCTAGCGAACAGGAGTGGTGAAAATGCTGCCCAACAGCAAGGAAACTCTCATTATGTTTGTCACATCATTCATTGTCCCAATATCGTTAATTTTGTTACACATACTGATTTACTTGTCGTGTTTGAATAGCGCATATTAATAGACTTCAAAATATACACCCACACTGCTCGGCAATCCAGTCTGTTACAGTAGATGTTATTCACAAACAGTACCTTCGGAAAGTATTCAGACCCCTTGACTTAAAAAAATAAATAAAATAAATACATTTGATTTATTTATTTAACTAGGCAAGTCAGTTAAGAACAAATTCTTATTGTCACGACTTCCGCTGAAGTCGGATCCTCTCCTTGTTCGGGCGGCGTTCAGCAGTCGACGTCACCGGCTTTCTAGCCTTCGCCGCTCCATTTTTTCATTTATCCATTTGTTTTGTCTTGTTCCCTGCCCACCTGGTTTTCATTCCCCAATCCCCCTACATGTATTTATTCCTATGTTCCCCCTCATGCCTTTGTGTGAGATTGTTTTGTGTTACGTGTCTATTTTGATGCGCTATACTGGTAGGCATTTATTCCGTGTTTTATTTCACGAGGTATGTTTATTTGTTTGTACATAATTATTGTGACTGTTTGCACTTTTGCCAATTGGCTGGAAGTTTTGACGCAGTGGTGTCCGTCTGTTGGTTTCTCCTGTCTAAATAAAGTGTGTGCCTGTTCACAACTCTCTGCTCTCCTGCACCTGACTCCGCACACCATTGACACTTATTTTCAATGACGACATAGGAACAGCAACTGCCTTGCTCAGGGGCAGAACGACAGATTTTTACCTTGCCAGCTCAGGGATTCAATCTTGCAACTTTTCAGTTACTAGTCCAAAGCTCTAACCAATAGGCTACCTGCCGCCTTATTCTAAAATGTAATAAATAGCTTTTTTTCCCTCATCAATCTACACACAACGACAAAAAACAAAGCAAAAACAGTTCTTTTTTGTGTGCTAATTTATACAAAAATATATAAAAACATATAATATTTACATTATTATTCAGACCCTTTACTCAGTACTTTGTTGGTGCACCTTTGGCAGCAGTTACAACCTTGAGTCTTCTTGGGTATGACGCTACAAGCACCTGACCGTGCTGCTGCTCCAGTTTCAACTGTTCTGCCTTATTATTATTCGACCATGCTGGTCATTTATGAACATTTGAACATCTTGGCCATGTTCTGTTATAATCTCCACCCGGCACAGCCAGAAGAGGACTGGCCACCCCACATAGCCTGGTTTCTCTCTAGGTTTCTTCCTAGGTTTTGGCCTTTCTAGGGAGTTTTTCCTAGCCACCGTGCTTCTACACCTGCATTGCTTGCTGTTTGGGGTTTTAGGCTGGGTTTCTGTACAGCACTTTGAGATATCAGCTGATGTACGAAGGGCTATATAAATAACTTTGATTTGATTTGATTTGGAAAACCTGTATTTGGGGAGTTTTTCCTATTCTTCTCTGCAGATCCTTTCAAGCTTTGTGAAGTTGGATGAGTTGCTGCACAGCTTTTTTCAGGTCTCTCCAGAGTGGTTCGATCAGGTTCAAGTCCTGGGTCTGGCTGGGCCATACAAGGACATTCAGAGACTTGTATGAAAAACACTGAAAAACACCCCCACAGCTTGATGCTGCCACCACCATGCTTCACTGTAGGGATGGTGCAAGGGTTCCTCCAGACGTGACGCTTGGCATTCAGGCCAAAGAGTTCAATCTTGGTTTCATCAGACCAGAGAATCTTGTTTCTCATAGTCTGAGAGTCTTTAGGTGCCTGTTGGCAAACTCCAAGCAGGTTGTCATGTGCCTTTTACTGAGGAGCGGCTTCCGTCTGGCCGCTCTAGCATAAAGTCTTAATTGGTGGAGTGTTGCAGAGATGGTTGTCCTTCTGGAAGGTTCTCCCATCTCCACAGAGGAACTCTAGAGCACTATCAGAGTGACCATCGGGTTCTTGGTCACCTCCCTGACCAAGGCCATTCTCCCCCTATTGCTCAGTTTGGCTGGGCGGCCAGCTCTAGGAACAGTCTTGGTGGTTACAAACTACTTCCATTTAAGAATGATGGAGCGCACTGTGTTCTTGGGGGCTTTCAATGCTGCCAAAATGTTTTGTTACCCTTCCCCAGCTCTGTGCCTCGACACAATCCTTTCTCAGAGCTCTACGGACAATTCCTTCAAACTCCTGGATTGGTTTTTGCTCTGACATGCACTGTCAACTGTAGGACCTTATATACACAGGTGTGTGCCTTTCCAAATCATGTCCAATCAATTGAAATTACCACAGGTGGACTCCAATGAAGTTGTAGAAACATCTCAAGGATGATCAATGGAAACAGGATGTACCTGAACTCAAATGAGACTCATAGCAAAGTGTTTAAATAATAATAAATGTGCAAACATTTCTAAAAATCTGTTTTTGCTTTGTCATTATGGGGTATTGCGTGTAGATTGATGAGGCATTTTTATTTATTTAATACATTTTTGAATTAAGGCTGTAACGGAACAAAATGTGGCACAAGTCAAGGTTCTGAATACTTTCCAAAGGTACAGAAAGCTATCAAAACCATTGACTTATTCCACATTTTGTTGTATTACAGCCTTAATTCAAAATGGACTAAATAAATATTTTTTCTCACCCATCTACACACAATACCCCATAATGACAAACCACATATTTATTGAAAATTAAATACAAAAATATCTAATTTACAGTACTAGTCAAAAGTTTGGACATGCTACTCATTCCAGGGTTTTTCTTTATCTTTACTATTTTCTATATTGCAGAATAATAGTGAAGACATCAAAACTATGAAATAACACATACAGAGTCATGTAGTAACCAATAAAGTAGTAAACAAATCAAAATATATTTTATATTTGAGATTCTTCAAAGTAGCTACCCTTTGCCTTGAAGACAGCTTTGCACACTCTTGGCATTCTCTCAACCAGCTTCCTGAGGTAGTCACCTGGAATGCATTTCAATTAACAGGTGCCTTGTTAAAAGTTATTTTGTGGAATTACTTTCCATCTTAATGCATTTGAGCCAATCAGTTGTGTTGTGACAAGGTAGGGGTGGTATATAGAAGATAGCCCTATTTGGTAAAAGACCAAGTCCATATTATGGCAAGAACAGCTCAAATAAGCTATAAGAGAAACAACAGTCCATCCTTACTTTAAGACCTGAAGGTCAGTCAATCTGGAACATTTCAAGAACTTTGAAAGTTTCTTCAAGTGCAGTCAGATGAAACTGGCTATGATTAAACTGGCTCTCATGAGAACCACCACTGGAAAGGAAGACCCATAGTTACATCTGATGCAGAGGATAAATTCATTAGAGTTAACTGCACCTCAGAATGCAGTCCAAATAAATGCTTCACAGAGTTTATGTAACAGACATCTTAACATCAACTGTTCAGAGACTGCTTGAATCAGGCCTTCATAGCCGAATTGCTGCAAAGAAACCACTACTAATTGACACCAATAATAAGAAGAGACTTATTTGGGCCAAGAAAAACGAGCAATGGATATTAGACATTAAATCTGTTGTTTTTGTCTATTGAGTCCAAATTTGAGATATTCGGTTCCAACCGCCGTGTCTCTGAGATGCAGAGTAGGTGAACAGATGATCTCCGCATGTGTTTCCCACCGTGAAGCATGGAGAACGAGGTGTGGTGGTGTGAGGGTGCTTTGCTGTCACTGTCCGTGGTTTATTTAGAATTCAAGGCACACTTAACCAACATGACTACCACAGCATTCTGCAGCGATACACCATCCCATCTGGTTTGCGCTTAGTGGGACAATTATGGACAATGACCGAAAACACATCTCCAGGCTGTGTAAGGGCTATTTGACCAGGGAGCGTGATGGAGTGCTGCATCAGTTTGGGTTTGGGATGAGTTGGACCGCAAAGTGAAGGAAAAGCAGCCAACAAGTGATCAGCATATGTAGGAACTCCTTCAAGACTGTTGGAAAAGCATTCCTCATGAAGCTGGTTGAGAGAATGCCAAGAGTGTGCAAAGCTGTTATTCTACTTTGAAGAATCTAAAATCTAAAATATTTTGACTGTCTGTCTGGGTAAGTCTCTAAGAGCTTTTCACACCTGGATTGTGCAACATTTGCCCATTATTTCTTTTCAAAATTCTTCAAGCTCTTTCAAATTGGTTGAAAGTTTGTTGAACCTTGGTGGACAACCATTTTCACATCTTTCCATAGATTTTCAAGTAGATTTAAGTCAAAACTGTAACTCGGCCACACAGGAACATACAATGTCTTCTTGGTAAACAACTCCAGTGTAGATTTGGCCTTGTGTTTTCGGTTATTGTCCTGCTGAAAGGTGAACTCATCTCTCAGTGTCTGTTGGAAAGCCGACTGAACCAGGTTTTCCTGTGAGATATAGCTTGTGCTTAGTTTTATTCCATTTCTTTTTAATCCTGAAAAACTCACCAGTCCTTAACGATTACAAGCAGACCCATAACATGATGCAGCCACTACTATGCTTGAAAATATGGAGTGTGGTACTCATTAACATCTTGTATTGGATTTGCCCCAAACATAAAGCTTTGTATTCTGGACGTGAATTGCTTTGCCACATTTTCTGCAGAATTACTTTAGTACCTTATTGCAAACAGGATGCATATTTTGTACAGGCTTCCCTCTTTTCACTCTGTCAAGTAGGTTAATATTGTGGAGTAAATACAATGTTGTTGATCCATCCTCAGTTCTCCTATCACAGCCATTAAACTCTGTAAACTGTTTTAAAGTCACCATTAGCCTCAATGGTGAAATCCCTGAGTGGTTTCCTTCCTCTCCGGCAACTGAGTTATGAAGGACGCCTGTATCTTGGCAGTGATTGGGTGTATTGATGCACCATTCAAAGTGTAATTAATAGCGTTGCCATGCTCAAAGGGATATTCAATGTCAGATTTTTTTTCTTCTCCAATCTACCAATAGGTGCTCTTCTTTGCGAGGCATTGGAAAATCTCCCTGGTCTTTGTGGTTCTATCTGTCTATGAAATGCAGTACTCGACCAAGGGAACTTAAAGATAATTGTATGTGTGGGGTACAGAGATGAGGTAGTCATTAAAAAATCATGTTAAACATTATTATTGCAAACACAGTGAGTCCATGCAACTTATTATGTGACTTGTTAAGCACATTTTCACTCCTGTACTTGCCACAACAAAGAGGCTGAATACTTATTGACTCAAGACATTTTAGCATTTCATTTTTTATTAATTTGTAAACATAATTACACTTTGACATGATGGGGTATTGTGTGTAGGCCAGTGACAAAAAAACGAAATGTAATCCATTTTAAATTCAGGCTGTAACACAACAAAATGTGGAAAAAGTCAAGGGGTGTGAATACATTCTGAAGGCAATGTACGAGTTGATATCGGAGTTTTATTGTAATAAGTTCGGTACAAATGGCAGTGGTGTGTACGGAATCAATATACAGTATATTCCACCCCATTCAAACGCAGTGCCAGAAATGAATCATCCACTCAAGAGAGAGGTGTTATGTTTTAAGGCTGTAATTCTAAACCCTTTGTGGAGGTAGATGGAGATATTACTGTGTTAATATGAGACTTGCAATTTCCCATCCTATGGGATCTCAATTACATCCTTGCGGAACTGCATAGAGTGTGGCACTGACATTACTTTCCTAGTTAATGTGATGTTAATACATCCACAGAATAAGATTGCACTACAAAAAGGTTACGCGAATTAACCCGGACATAAAAATAACATGCATACATTGACGCCCCTCTCAATGTCTTGCATTGTCAAGATTAATAGGTTCCTAGGTGCGAGTCAAATTTTTTTATTGGTAGCATCGGTACAAGCTGCTCATTCTACGTGGTCACCTCACTCCAAACTTCCTCGTTTTATTAGGATTTGGTCAAACAGTAATGTGCATTATGCTCATGATTCCTTTAATGAAAGTCTCTGCCCTGCCCCTGTGCCTGTTTCACTTGGGCCTGCTGCTGAGATGAGTGAGACACTCACCATTCCTTTCCCCCCTAGCCTTTGCTGTCCAAAGGGAATATGCCTTTCTCTCGTTTCCAGGGCAGGGACATCTGTTTTTGGGAGATACTGGGAAATCTGGTCTAAGGCTTACGGTCTAATTGAGTTCTCACTGCTTCCAGTATACAGAATTGATGTCATGTTGCTAGATAGCCAGCTAGCTTCCCTAATGTTGCTAGCTAGCAAGCCAGAAATTGAAGAAAGTCCTTTGCCTACAACTAGCTGGATAATTTGCTAGCTAGCAATATGTAGGCTGTCCACCCACTCTGCCTAGAGTGATGAAATTTCAAAAATACATTTTATCAAGACAAATATGAATATTAATTTTCTGAATCACTCAGTGGGGTCTTTCTCAAACACACTGTATCATTAAAATGATATGCAAAAAGTCTGATTTTGTATCCTAACACATCTGATAATAAGCACCGAGCTCTGTTGACATAACTTTTGAGGAATTTAAATGTTGTGGTTTTGTGGACTTCATAGTTAATGGGTTGCAAAAAGCTGAATTAGCATGACACAAACTGAATTAAATGTAAAAGTCTTTACTAAATAAAAAGCTTAGTAAACCCTCAGTGCTCCATTGACATTTCACAGAGATACACTTGTTTTTGTGAGAAAACTTTGAAAAATAACAGGAATTTTCCATCCTGAACTCCAATCACTTTTACACGGATTATGATAGAGATTTGAGGTTAGGACCATTGGTTTTTATTACAGAATGAACATATTATTTAATCAATTGGTCAAAATATGCTTTTTGATTGGACACCCTAAAATATGTTGAACAAATAATTGAATTCACCTTCACCATGCTGTAATGCACATTGCTCCCGATTCCAGGTAACCAAATGTTTAGCTAAACGGTTAGCGTCGTCACTAGCATAAACGTTTTTTTCATTTTTTAATTAACATTTATTTAACTAGGCAAGTCAGTTAAGAACAAATTCTTATTTAAAATGACGGCCACCAGAATACAAAAGGCCTCCTGCAGGGCCGAGGGCTGGGATAAAATAAAAAAATAAAAAAATTAAAAATATAGGACAAAACACACATCACGACAAGAGAGACGCCACAATCCTACATAAAGAGAGACCTAAAACAACAACATAGCATGGCAGCAACACATGAAAACAGCATGGTAGCAACACAACATGACAACAACATGGTACTGTAGCAACACAACATGGCAGCAGCACAACATGGTACAAACATTATTGGGAACAGACAACAACACCAACACAAAAGGCAAGAAGGTAGAGACTAGAGGTCGATTATTTAGGGCCGATTTCAAGTTTTCATAACAATCAGTAATCTGCATTTTTGGACACCGATTTTGACCAATTACATTGCACTCCACGAGGAAACTGCGTGGCAGGCTGACCACCTGTTACGCGAGTGCTGCAAGGAGCCAAGGTAAGTTTCTAGCTAGCATTAGACTGATCTTGTAAAAAACAATCAATCTTAACGTAATCACTAGTTAACTACACATGGTTGATGATATTACTAGTTTATCTAGCTTGTCCTGCGTTGCATATAATCAATGCGGTGCCTGTTAATTTATCATCGAATCACAGCCTACTTCCTCAAACGGGTGATGATTTAACAAGCTCATTTGCGAAAAAAGCACTGTCGTTGCACCAATGTGTACCTAACCATAAACATCAATGCCTTTCTTAAAATCAATACAGAAGTTAAAAAAAATGTAAACCTGCATATTTAGTTAATATTGCCTGCTAACATGAACTTCTTTTAACTAGGGAAATTGTGTCACTTCTCTTGTGTTCTGTGCAAGCAGAGTCAGGGTACATGCAGCAGTTTGGGCCGCCTGGCTCGTTGCGAACTGTGTGGAGACCATTTCTTCCTAACAAAGACCGTAATTAATTTGCCCGAACTTTACATAACTATGACATAACATTGAAGGTTGTGCAATGTAACAGCAATATTTAGACTAAGGGTTGCCACCCGTTCGACAAAATACGGCACAGTTCCGTATTTCGCTGAAAGAATAAACGTTTTGTTTTCAAAATGATAGTTTCCGGATTTGACCATATTAATGACCTTAGGCTCGTATTTCTGTGTGTTTATTATATTATAATTAAGTCTATGATTTGATATTTGATAGAGAAGTCTGACTGAGCGGTGGTAGGCAGCATCAGGCTCGTAAGAATTCATTCAAACAGCACTTTCCTGCATTTGCCAGCAGCTCTTCGCTGTGCTTCAAGCATTGCGCTGTTTATGACTTCAAGCCTATCAACTCCCGAGAATAGTCTGGCAATACTATAGTTCCTATAAGAATATCCAATAGTCAAAGGTATATGAAATACAAATGTATAGAGAGAATTAGTCCTATAATTCCTATAATAACTACAACCTAAAACTTCTTAACTGGGAATATTGAAGACTCATGTTAAAAGGAACCACCAGCTTTCATATGGTCTCATATACTGAGCAAGGAATTTAAACATTAGCTTTTTTACATGGCACATATTGCACTTTTACTTTCTTCTCCAACACTGTGTTTGCATTATTTAAACCAAATTGAACATATTTATTTATTGATTTGAGACTAAATAGATGTTATTAATGTATTATATTAAGTTAAAATAAAAGTGTTCATTCAGTATTGTTGTAATTGTCATCATTACAAATATGTATGTGGAGGTTGAGAGCAGCAGTAGGTGTCTCAGATAGGGGGAAGTGAGGCCTAAGAGGGTTTAATAAATAAGCATCAACCAGTGGATCTTGCGACAGGTATACAGAGATAACCAGTTTACAGAGGAGTATAGAGTGCAGTGATGTGTCCTATAAGGAGCATTGGTGGAAAATCTGATGGCCGAATGGTAAAGAACATCTAGCCGCTCGAGAGCACCCTTACCTGCCGATCTATAAATTACGTCTCCCTAATCGAGCATGGGTAGGATGGTCATCTGAATCAGGGTTAGTTGTGCAGCTGGGGTGAAAGAGGAGCAATTGCGATAGAGGAACAAGTCTAGATTTAACCTTAGCCTGCAGGTTTGATATGTGCTGAGAGAAGGACAGAGTACCGTCTAGCCATACTTCCAAGTAGTTGTGTGAGGTGACTACCTCAAGCTCTAAACCCGCAGCAGTAGCAATCACACCGGTGGGGAGAGGGGCTTTCTTCTTACCAAACCACATGACCTTTGTTTTGGAGGTGTTCAGAACAAGGTTAAAGGCAGAGAAAGATTGTTGGACACTAAGAAACAATTGTTGTAGAGCATTTAACACAAAATCCAGGGAGGGATTATAAGAGTATAAATCGGTATCATCTGCATATAAATGGATGAGAGAGCTTCCTACTGCTTGATGTCAATTGTTGATGTCAATTGAAACTGGCAGGTTGACTTAATTACTAACCTTGCTTGCCATGGCCTTGGCTACTAGCTAGCATACTAATTAATTAATTAACATTATACATTTTTTTATTGTATATACTGTACATTATCATAGTCTTAGCAAACTCCTTGGCAGCAAGCTAAGCATGTTTTATATTTAGGTACCTAGCTAGCTAGCTTTGCAAACATCAGCTTAGCAAGCTAGCTACCGGTCTCAGACTGCTGGATTCCTAAGTGACAGTGGTTGAAAAATCAAGAGTAGGCAATAGAAAAATGGCTGTAAAATCAGTTCTAGCTTAGATTAGAAGAAAGTCTGATCTAGGTCAGGGGTCCTCAAAGTGAGGAGGTACTGATCTAAATATATATATATATATATATATATATATATAAAACTATATATATCTACCGACAACATATTAAAGACATTTTGGCTAAGGGATTCGTGGAATAAGTTTAGAGTGTGTAATACAATACAATATTATTAATCTCTTATGTTCTTAACCCTGGCCAACATAGGCCTGGGGATACTGGTATCCACAGCACTCCACTATTTTTACATAAATGCACTGTAATTTAAGCTTTAAAACTGCAATCTTTTCTGTCTGCCTCCTGGAAAATGTGTAGAATTGCAGGATACTAGCTTTAAAGCTGTACCAACAAAACATTTCTCTGCTCCATGACAAAATGTGTGCAATTACAGGAAATTGGCTTGGAAACAACATAATTATCTCTCCATTGCGGGCCAAGAAACAGGCCTTTAAAATGTTCCTTCCCAGGGCCCGAGCCCCAGGGCCAGACTTGGTTCGTCCGGCCATGCACTGCAGAAGTCATAGTAAAACTTTTTTTTTCTCACTCGAGTTGTGTTCTGGTTATGAGGAGGTCCCTGATGAATTTGCTATCACAAAAGGGTTCTCCAGACCCCAAAATTTTGAGAACCCATGATCTAGCTAATTTGTTTTGCGTTTCCACTTACTCATGTGGTGAATTAGCCCCAAATAAATGAACCTATGATATGTGACTAATTTCAGAATACTAGGTGTATGTCGTGTGTCACTACTTTACAGAAGAGACATTTGAACATTAAAAAAAAAAGTTGATCTAAACACATTTATTGGCAGAAAGGCCTTCTGTAACATGTGAATTGTCATGTGCCTTAATAACAAACTTGTATGCCATCTGTAAAGCTGAATAATATTGTTAAATTACTAGCCTAGTTGGTTTAGCCACAGAAAAAGTCAGAAACCTTCCCGCTAGCCATGAGTGGCTGAGATAATAAGTGGGCTGGACATGCCGAGAGATGAGTTTGGATTATTCTGCCATGTAGTACACTTCTGTCTATTTGAGCTGGTCAGTATGTGTAGGTAATCCTGTCTCATGCTGCTTTCAAAAATATATATTGCCTAGTAGAACTGCATAAGTGTTGCTCTCCACTTTCTGGAGGACTGAGTTTTGAAATCAGTGGAATTAGAATATGATAACTAAGGAGATGGAGAAACCACCTGTCTCGGGATTACATCTTCAAACTAAGGGCAACCATGGCATTAGTGAGAGAGTTAAATATCTTCCAGATATTACATGCCTAATTTTGTCAGAAAGTCATTTTCATTTCAAGTTAAAGTGTACTGTTAGCTAGCTAGCTAAAGTTAGCTGGCTGGCTCGCTAGCGAACATAACATGTATGATCTGTGTAGTAATAGTATTCGTACTTCAGAGCCATTTGCATTGCTAGTTATAGACTAATGTTAGCTAGCTAACATTGAACCTGGTTGGGTAGCTATCTGCAGATTCATGCAGGGTATTAACGTCATGAGTTGGGATTATGGTTAATTGTTTACCTAGCTACCTACATGTCTTAACAAAAGACTCCAGTATGCAAGTAACCATTTCAAAATCATTTGAATGATGTCACTGTGACAACTGTTGATAGACGTAGCTGGTAAAGAGCAAAGAAAAACTGACACATTTACGAACGCTCAACACCTGTTGAATATGGCCGGTGTCAGTAAACGTTGGCAAAAAAAGTGTAAATTGTTGCCAGCAGCACAGCTGCAGTCATGGATAAACTAAACATAGCCTAAACAGCTCTGCTAGAGCGAGTAAAATGGTCAGCGAGCTGTTTGTGTCTGGAAGTAGCTAGCAAGCTAGCCAACTTTAGCCAGTTAGCTTGGGTGCTTGACTGCTGTTGTTAGGACAGAATGCTCTAATCAATCCTCAAAGAGATGGGTGGGGCTAAGCTTAAGAGGGTGTGAACAATGCTGAATGGGTGTAGACAGAGAAGAGGTATGTATCTCTATTTAACTACATACCATTCTGGAGCCCTATTTTAACAGTAAAACATAACAACAATAGCCTAATTGTCAACCCAACATTCCTGACAATCACTGTATTAGGTTGCACATCAAAATATTTTGAATCATGCATTCTTGCATGGACGTGTTACATGCTTAGAAAAAAAGGTGCTATCTAGAATCTAAATGGGTTCTTCGGCTGTCCCCATAAGAGAACCCTTTGAATAACTAGTTTTGGTTCCAGGTAAAACCTTTTTCAGTTCCAGGTAGAACCCCTTTGCACAAGGGTTCTTCTATTGGGACAGCTGAAGAACCATTTTGGAACCCTTTTTTCCTAAGAGTGTAAATGAAACAATGTTCTTCTTGATACTATGTCAGTGGTCAGTTACACCTCTTATTAAAAACTTGCGAATTACTTTCTAGAACAGTTACACATTTTGTCTATTGCGACCAAATTACAGGCTGGTGCCAACAACTGAAAAAGTTGTAAATGTTAGTCTGGTGCCCTGGTCTGAAGCATCTTCAATTATGTGTGGTGATGAACTAAATGATCTATCACCTTAAAGCTTTAATTAGTATACAGTACTAACTGTTCATTATAACCCCACACATTTCCATTAAACTGTGAACCAAGCAACATAGAGTACACACTCTCTTTTCTTACTGAGAGGACACTGAAAGCCTGCATATGTTTTACAAAGAGTAGAACATACAGTTCCATACAAAATGGAGCCTGAAAGAGACACACTTTTGTCAACCATCACCCCCCAATTCATTATGATGAGATATGGCACCATTCACTATTATTATATCTTGCTTAATCTAAATGTAATGTTCAGTTCTATGATGTTAACCTTCCTATTGCGAGTGTGTATGGTTGAGAATGGGGGACATTGATAACGCAGTAAAAGGAAACATAAGTGGAAAAGAGGTGCTTGTAACGTGTGAGCTAGCAGCGCAGTGTACAGTATGCAGAGGTCAGGGCCTGTCAGATACTATCTTCACAAACACAACTGCATAAGAAATTCACATAACGGTAAATGTAACCTTTTAGCAACTGGAGGCACACTGCCAGAAATAGTGTACTGAGACCATTGGCATTAAAACCAGTAGATAGTGACAGCGCTGACGTCATCAACATATTCCTATGGAAAACTCCTGATGGCGGATGAAGCCAGAAGTATTTGAATTTGAAGTGCGCCATATTGCTGAATGGGGCTGAATGGCACCAAACAATCGCTAAGGATCATGGTGAAAGTGGCCCTAACTAGCAAAGGATCATGGTCAATGTAGTCATTTTCATCCTGCCTGAGAGAGTCAGCCTTAATGTCTCCTTGTGATTGGTCTGTGTCAGCAAGTGGTCCTGTGTGATGACACATGCATTAGTCAGAATGGATCTTATGACCCGATCTATCTTAATTTGTAGCGAAGTTAAAATAATTCACTGTTGGGATGAAACTTATTTTAGAGGCCAAAAACGGCTGTTTAAAAAAAAATGTTGTTTGGCAGTTCTTGCGATCGTAATTTAGATAAGCTTTCTAGGGCAGACCAGGCCTTTTGCAATGCTAGGTTTCTACGCAGTAGCCGACCAGCAGAGCTCATGACTTCAAGCTCCAGACTCGAAAACCGGGGGCCTGGTTGAAAGAAGTATGAGGCAATGGTGTGACACTGGCATATATTACAATACAGCAATACAGAGAGTAACACAACGCTGCCATGCTACTGCTACTGCTACTGGGCTATACTTGGGACAATGCAAGTGGCAAACCCTGAGACATACCCGAAAATAAGTTTTGAATTCTGCACGTCACACTGAAATAAAACATTTTTTAAACTGTCTTACAGTGCTCAAAGAAGCACCTGTGAAATTCCTCATCTTGCAGGTGGATGGTGAAATTACTGACAGGAGGTAGGATTTCAAAGATGAAGGAGTGAAATATGCAAAACCGCAGAAGAGTATGGAGAGAGAAAGTGTAGAAGTGTGAATCTGAAATATGGAATAGATGATGCATACAGGAAGATTGAGAGCTATGGGAGTTGAGGTTATTTGAGATTTGACATGTGTTTTTGTTTACTTAAAAAAAAACATAACTTTAAATGCAAACTAAAAATGTTTATTCGCCCAAGTTAGACATGTACTTATGTACAGTATTTGTAAACATTACCCATAATATGTTTCTGAATGTATGTTAGGTCTATGAAATTAATTTGTCAACAATTAAGAGAGCAGAAAATAGAGACAAAAATGTGCTCTGTATTTGCTACTAGAAGAAGCAATCACAAAACACAATGGTTTGTATGTACAAGCTCCAAAGATTATTCAGCCCCGATCTGACTGCCTTGGGAGCCTTGACCAAAACTCAATTTCCAGAATACATATTGAATCCTCTGAGACATTCCTCTGAAAGGAAGTCTCCAAGTCTCAAAAAACTGTCCTTCAGCCCAAGTCACTACCCCGGTGAACCTCAAACTTATACTTGACACTTTTTGAAGACATAAATTCTACATGACATGTTTTAGATTTCTGTTGAACTGGACATTTCTACTGTTAAAATATAATTTGTGAGGGTTTGTGCAGTATCTGTCTTGCGTGACAGGCCAACACGCAGGTCCTCTTTTAGGCTGATGCAGGTGGCCCTGGACTCAGTCGAGTCTCTACTACAGTATATAAAGTGCCTTCCCAAAGTATTCATACCCCTTATTCCACATCTTATGTTACAGCATTAATTCAACATGGATTACATTTATTTTTTTCCTCACCCATCTACACACAATACCCCACAATTTTATTTATTTTTATTTCACCTTTATTAACCAGGTAGGCTAGTTGAGAACAAGTTCTCATTTACAACTGCGACCTGGCCAAGATAAAGCATAGAAGTGTGAACAGACAACAACACAAAGTTACACATGGAGTAAACAATAAACAAGTCAATAACACAGTAGAAGGAAAAAAAGAGTCTATATACATTGTGTGAAAAAGGCATGAGGAGGTAGGCGAATAATTACAATTTAGCAGATTAACACTGGAGTGATAAATGATCAAATGGTCATGTGCAGGTAGAGATATTGGTGTGCAAAAGAGCAGAAAAGTAAATAAATAAAAACAGTATGGGGATGAGGTAGGTAAATTGGGTGGGCTATTTACCGATGGACTATGTACAGCTGCAGCGATCGGTTAGCTGCTCAGATAGCAGATGTTTAAAGTTGGTGAGGGAGATAAAAGTCTCCAACTTCAGCGATTTTTGCAATTCGTTCCAGTCACAGGCAGCAGAGAACTGGAATGAAAGGCGGCCAAATGAGGTGTTGGCTTTAGGGATGGTCAGTGAGATACACCTGCTGGAGCGCGTGCTACGGGTGGGTGTTGCCATCGTGACCAGTGAACTGAGATAAGGCGGAGCTTTACCTAGCATGGACTTGTAGATGACCTGGAGCCAGTGGGTCTGGCGACGAATATGTAGCGAGGACCAGCCGCCTAGAGCATACAGGTCGCAGTGGTGGGTGGTATAAGGTGCTTTAGTAACAAAACGGATGGCACTGTGATAAACTGCATCCAGTTTGCTGAGTAGAGCATTGGAAGCTATTTTGTAGATGACATCGCCGAAGTCGAGGATCGGTAGGATAGTCAGTTTTACTAGGGTAAGTTTGGCGGCGTGAGTGAAGGAGGCTTTGTTGCGGAATAGAAAGCCAACTCTAGATTGGATTTTCGATTGGAGATGTTTGATATGAGTCTGGAAGGAGAGTTTACAGTCTAGCCAGAAAACCTAGGTACTTATAGATGTCCACATATTCTAGGTCGGAACCATCCAGGGTGGTGATGCTAGTCGGGCGTGCGGGTGCAGGCAGCGAACGATTGAAAAGCATGCATTTGGTTTTACTTGCGTTTAAGAGCAGTGACCAAGTGAAAACATGTTTTTAGAATGTTTTTAGAAATTGTTGCAAAGGTATTGAAAACTAAATACAGAAATATATCATTTACATAAGTATTTACACCCCTGATGTGACTATTGTCCTCCTCCTCCTCTGACGAGGAGGAGTAGTAGGAATGATCGGAGGACCAATGTGCAGCATGGTACGTGTTCATATTGCTTATTTTTAATAGAACACTGAAAAGTACAAAATAACAATGTGAATAAATGAATTAAACGAAACAGTCCCGTGTGGAACAAACACTGACACGGAAAATAACTACCCACAACTCAAGTGGGAAAAACAGGCTGCCTAAGTATGGTTCTCAATCAGGGACAACGATAAACAGCTGCCTCTGATTGAGAACCATACCAGACCAAACACAGAAATACCAAATCATAGAAAAAAGAACATAGACTGCCCACCCAACTCACGCCCTGACCATACTAAATCAAAGACATCACAAAGGAACTAAGGTCAGAACGTGACACCTGAGCCAATACATGTTAGAATCACCTTTGGCAGTAACTCTCTTAGAGCTTTGGACACCCGGATTGTACAATGTTTCGTTTGCACATTATTTTTTTTTTAAATGTTCACACTCTGTCAAGTTGGTTGTTGATCATTGCTAGACAGATATTTTCAAGTCTTGTCTTAGATTTTCAATCCGATTTAAGTCAAAACTGTAACTAGACCATTCAGGAACTTTTAATAGCATCTTGGTAAGCAACTCCGGTGTATATTTGGCCTTGTGTTTTAGGTTATTGTCCAGCTGAAAGGTGAATTTGTCTCCTAGTGTCTGTTGGAAAGCAGACTGAACCTAAAGATGGCGCCGGAGAGTAGGGCTGCCGTCTTATCGGCTCTTAACCAACCATGCTATTTGTATGTTTTTCGCATTGTTCGTAATTTATTTTGTACATCATGTTGCTGCTACCGTCTCTTATGACCCGAAAAGAGCTTCTGGACATCAGAACTGGGATTACTTACCTCAAATTGGACAAGGAGTTCTTCTTCAAAGAGTCGTACGCGAGGGATATACTGCAGACACCCGACCAGGCCCAGATCCCCGTGATTCGCTGGAAAAGGAAACGTAGGTTTTGCGGAGAGAGATGACAAGTGGCTAACCTGCCCTTGCCTTCCATTCTGCTAGCTAACGTTCAATCGCTGGAAAATAAATGGGACGAACTGAAAGCATGTATATCCTACCAATGGGACATTAAAAACAATAAAATCTTATGTTTCACTGAGTTGTGGCTGAACGACAACATTAAGAACATACAGCTGGTGGGTTATACACTCTATTGGCAGGACAGAACAGCAACCTCTGGTAAGACACGGGGCAGGGGCCTATTCATATATGTTAACAATAGCTGGTGCACGATATGTAAGGAAGTCTCAGGGTGTTGCTCGCCTGAGGTAGAAAATCTCATGATAAGCTGGAGACCACACTATCTACCTTGAGTTTTTTCATCTGTATTTTTCGTAGCTGTCTGCATACCACTACAGACAGAGGCTGGCACTAAAACCGCACTCGATGAGCTGTATTCCGCCATAAGCAAACAGGAAAACAATCATCCAGAGGCTGCTAGTGGCTGGGGACTTTAATGCAGGGAAACTAAAATCAGTTCTACCTCATTTCTATCAGCATGATAAATGTGAAACCAGGGGGAAAACAATTCTAGACCACCTTTACTCCACACACAGAGACGCGTGAAAAAGCTCTTCCTCGCCCTCCATTTCACAAATCTGAGCGTAACTGTATCCTTCTGATTCCTGCTTACAAGCAAAAGTTTAAGTAGGAAGCACCAGTGACTCGGTCTATAAAAAAGTGATCAGATGAAGCAGATGCTAAACTACAGGACTGTTTTGCTAGCACAGACTGGAATATGTTAAGGGATTCTTCCGATGGCATTAAGGAGTACACTACACCAGGCATTGGCTTTAACAATAAGTGCATTGAGGACGCCGTCCCCAAAGTGACCGTAACTACACACCCCAACTAAAACCCATGGATTACAGGCAACATTCGCACTGAGCTAAAGGGTAGAGCTGCCGCTTTCAAGGAGTCTAACACGGAAGCTTATAAGAAATCCCGCTATGCCCTCCAACGAACCATCAAACAGGCAAAGCGTCAATACAGGACTAAAACTGAATCGTATTACAGCGGCTCCAACACTCATCGGATGTGGCACAGCTTGCAAACTATTACAGACTACAAAGGGAAGCACAGCTGAGAGCTGCCCAGTGACACGAGCCTACCAGACGAGCTAAATAACTTCTATGCTCGCTTCGAGGCAAGTAACACTGAAACATGCAAGAGAGCATCAGCTGTTCCAAATGACTGTGTGATCACGCTCTCCACAGACGATGTGAGTAAGACCTTTAAACAGGTCAACATTCACAACACCGCTGGGCCAGACGGATTACCAGGACGTTTACTCCGAGCATGACCAACTGGTAAGTGTCTTCACTGATATTTTCAACCTCTCCTGTCTGAGTCTGTAATACCAACATTGTTCAAGCAGACCACCATAGTCTCTGTGCCCAAGAACATTAAGGTAACCTGCCTACATGACTACCGACCTATAGCACTCACGTCTGCAGTCATGAAATGTTTTGAAAGGCTGATCATGGTTCACATCAACAACATTATCCCAGAAACCCTAGACCCACTCCAATTTGCATACCGCACCAAGAGATCCACAGATGATGCAATCTCTATTGCAGTCCACACTGCCCTTTCCCACCTAGTGCCCTCAAAGCTCATCACTATGCTAAGGACCCTGGGACTAAACACCTCCCTCTGCAACTGGATCCTGGACATCCTGATGGGCTGCCCCAGGTGGTAAGGGTAGGTAACAACACATCCGCCACACTGATCCTCAACACGGGGACCCCTCGGGGGTGCATGCTCAGTCCCCTCCTGTACTCCCTGTTCACTCATGACTGCACGGCCAGGCACGACACTAACACCATCATTAAGTTAGCTGATGACACAACAGTGGTAGGCCTGATCACCGGCAATGATGAGACAGCCTATAGGGAGGAGGTCAGAGATCTGACCATGTGGTGCAAGGACAACAACCTCTCCCTCATTGTGATCAAGACAAAGGAGATGATTTTGGACTACAGGAAAAGGAGGACCGGGTACGCCCCCATTCTCATCGACGAGGCTGTAGTGGAGCAGGTTGAGAGCTTCAAGTTCCTTGGTGTCCACATCACCAACAAACTAACATGGTCCAAGCACACCAAGACAGTCGTGAAGAGGTTACGACAATATCTATTTCCCTCAGGAGACTGAAAAGATTTGGCATGGGTCCTCAGATCCTCAAAAGGTTTTACAGATGCACCATCGAGAGCATTCTGACTGGTTGCATCACTGGCTGATATGGCAACAGCTCGGCCTCCGACTGCAAGGCACGACAGGGTAGTGCGTACGGCCCAGTACATCACTGGGGCCAAGCTTCCTGCCATCCAGGACCTCTATACCAGGCGGTGTCAGAGGAAGGCCCTAAAAATTGTCAAAGACCCTCAAAAGACTGTTCTCTCTGCTACCGCACGGCAAGCGGTACCGGAGCACCAAGTCTAGGTCCAAGAGGCTTCTAATCAGCTTCTACCCCCAAGCCATAAGACTCCTGAACAGCTAATCAAATGCCTACCCAGATTATTTGCATTGCCCCCCCAACCCCCTATGCTGCTGCTACTCTCTGTTATTATCTATGCATAGCCACTTTAATAACTCTACCTACATGTACATAATTACCGCAATTACCTCAACACCGGTGCCCCCCGCACATTGACACATTGACTCGGTATATGGCCCTGCCATTGTTATTTACTGCTGCTCTTAATTATTTGTTATTCTTATCTCTTATCTCTTACTTACTTACTCAACAAGGAAAACAGTACTCTTACTTACTTATCTATTACTTTTTTTTAGGGATTTACTTAAAACTGCATTGTTTGTTAAGGAATTGTAAGTAAGCATTTCACTGTGAAGTCTAATACAATTTTATTTTGATAATGAATCCAGTTTTTAGCAAGGATTTTGCCTGTGTTTAGCTTTACTCTGTTTCTTTTTATCCCAAAAAACTCCCTAGTCCTTGCCGATGACAAGCATACCCATAAAACAAAGCCACCACCATGCTTGAAAATATGAAGAGTGGTACTCAGTGATGTGCTGTCTTGGATTTGCCCCAAACATAAAGCTTTGTATTCAGGACATAAAGTACATTTCTTTGCCATGTTTTTTGCTGTATCACTTTAGTGCCTTATAGCAAACATGATGGTTTGGATTATTTTTTATTCTGTTTAAGCTTCCTTATTTTCACTCTGTCATTTAGGTTAGGATTGTGGAGTAACTACAATGTTGTTGATCCATCCTCAGTTATCCTATCACAGCCATTAAACTTCGTAACTGTTTTAAAGTCACCATTGGTCTCATGGTGAAATCCCTGAGCAGTTTCCTTCCTCCTTGGCAACTGAGTTAGAAAGGACACCTGTATCTTTCTAATGACCGAGTGTAATGATGCACCATCCAAAGTGTAATTAATACTTCACCATGCTCAGGGGGACATTCAATGTCTGTTTTTTTTTTGTTTTTTTACCCATCTACTAATAGGTGCTCTTCTTTGCAAGGCATTGGAAAACCTCCCTGGTCTTTGTGGTTAAATATATGTTTGAAATGCATTGCTTGACTGAGGGACCTTACAGATACTTGTATGTGTGGGGTACTGAGATGGTATACTATTATTGCACACAGAGTGAGCCATAACAAAGAGGTTGAACACGTATTGACTCAAGACATGTCCGCCTTTTAATTCATTTGTAAACATTTCTAAAAACATCATTCCACTTTGACAATTATGGGTTATTGTGAGTAGGTCCGTGACACACAATCTCAATCTCAATGGAATCCAGGCTGTAACTCAACCAAATTTGGAATAAGTCGAGGGGTGTGAATACATTCTGAAGGCACTGTAGCTAGCGTATCCTCAGCATGGTTTCTGCACCGCCTCCTCCTCTACCACCAACGTGTTACTGATGCCTGTGAGTCAGAGGATTTGTTAGATGTAGCTAAGCTCAGCTCCCACCTTATTTCTAGGGTATTATCCTCAGGCATCTTTCTCTTAAACCACAGAGTCTGCTCCAACTTCTCCACTGCATACCCCCGGATTGAGCAGACGCTGGATTAATACTCTGTCTGTACTTTGGCGTTAAAATGTGAGGTCATTTATTTCCAAGTACTGTGTCCTGTTTGAGAATGGTTTGAGTTAAACCTTGTTCCGTATTCTAATACTTCTACACTGCTATTAGGGTTGATGACGTAAAACTTCCTAAGTATTTTCCAGAAAATCTAGAGCTGGATATTTCATACAAATATTAGTGTACCTACATAACCATTACTCGCAACAACAACAACAAACACTATTAATCAAAATGAATCTCATGAGAGCATAATCTATCTATCTATCTCTTTGGAAATATATGACGACAAGTTAATGTGCGGCATGGCATGATGAATAATGTCTAATGTCTACTAAGAAGATTACAACCAGGAGTGACCACAGTGGAGCCAGCCATTTTACATAAGGTGTAAGTAATTGAGGAATATGTGTTCAAAACCCTTCCACAAAGACTTATGGCTTCCCAGTCAGGTTCTGATAAATAATTGATAGTGACAGTATCATTATGGAAAACAGAAAAAACAAGGACAACAATTATTCATAAATTCCACATAAAAAACGAAATTCCAATGATAATGTTTAGACAGTACTTTAAATGGTCTGGGGTGGGTATTTTTTAGTGAAGGAGGAGCAGGAAATAGATGAAAGTACTTCCCAGTTCAGAATTGTACAGTACATGATAAGTCCATTCCCTCTCCCTCAAAGCACTGACAGTGAGGCCTCTGATTTATTCATGAGCCTCTGCTTCCGAGGAGTATTAAATGAAAGAGGTTGACTGAAAGGTAAGGATTCTGCTGAGAAAAGCAAATGACAAATCAAAACAAATCAAACGTAGGTGCACCCACCCGTTGACTTGACAGGAATAACTGTTTGCCTCGACATCAACAATTAATGCTGCGCTGCCCCAACCTCTGCATCACTCCGGGTGTCAGGGGAGAATGCCAATCGTTCTTCTGTTTCAGATAAAGGACTGAAATGGAGACCGCTTATCGTGTTCTTTCATCACCCGAAAGGTTATTCAGTAAGTTCTAATAACTTGGTGTGAAATGTTGAGGGCAGTTTTTAAGGATTGTAGCAGCACCAGAAATAAATCACAGTGGTTCCTGTCACATAGATCAGCCTCCACCCACACTCCAATCAGTCTCCATCAGCAGGTGAAGGTCACCAGTCTGTCCTCTTTACTGTACCTGGCCTCCTGCAGACCCACCACATGTCCTCTCCCTGCTCCTTCAAATATCCTTGCAAGATATTTTGGCATTCCGCTTTCCATTGGAGATGGATTCTTAAAGTGAAAATATATACTGATGATGTCAGAAATAAACCCTTTTGAAGAATTGTGCAGATCAGGTAAAAAAATCAAGAGTTTTTTTTTTCTTTTACAATTTTCAAGGGCATTTTAGCTGTAGGTGTTCTTGATCAAGAAGGCTACTCCGTGCAACCTTACCTTCTGAAGATGGTATTAAATTGTAATTTTGCTAAATGCATTGTGGCATTGTATTCATTAAGGATGCATCAAGGAACCTTTGTTGATAGCTTCGGGTAGTCTAAAAAGGGTGTTATTATCCTTCTATGCCACACTTCCACAACAATGGTGACATAAAGCATGATTCAGTTGGCAATGAGTCATCATTAACTAATTGCAAGAACATTTCCTTCCATTCCAATCACCAAACAGGGCCATATAAGTAAGCATCATTGCTCACTTTCCTCCCTATTTTAGAGTACTGAACTTTCCAAAAAAACGCACTTCCTGAAGACATCACTGAGAATGTAGCCCACACGTCACAATAACATCCTGGCTGCCTGCTGGCTAGCTGGCGGATGGCCAGGGAAGCATTTCACTTGAAGTGTGCGAGGGACTGACAGGCGCCTGAGCAGCAACACAGCATTCATTAAAACATCTGTGGCCGTGAATACAGAACCAGCCTGGCTCACATACACACCTGCAGCTATTAACACTGCCAAGATCCCGGGTATGAGGACGGGTGGAGGGAGAGTGGAGCTGGCTGAACTGGCGGTCTGATATCACAGGCCTGACCCCGGCAGACAACACTGAGCTCAGGATGTTAAACCTCACCAGCCGCTCCATCTATCAGTGTTATCTCTCTCTATCGCCCAAGTGAAGATTAGGCCTCAGCTAGATACTTGCCCTGGCCTGCTGGCCTGCACTGAACTCACTGCCATGCAGCTTCATATCCCAACACAGGGAACTGGGGGGAACATGCATAACGCATGATACCTCAGAGAAATGTCATGTCTACTCAACTTATAAGACAACTCAGTGATAGTAGCATTGGTGAGATAGTTACAGACACAGACAATTTCACCCCATACATATATACGAAAAACATTGAGGCTGTCTGTTGGTCAGTGCAACACACCATGTTGTCATTCGGATCATGTGTCTATCATATGCATACATTTGTCAGCCAATATTTTCCTCTCTAGAACAATGACCAAATGGATCACTTATTTTATGTTCTAATTGATTTCCTGTGGATGGTGGAAGATGGAGTGATTTCACATCTGTTGCAATTTGGTGAGAGCAGGCTGAATGGTCGGGCCGCAATGGGCCACTGCCAGTCTGTCTGCTGGGCATGAGCAACTGAGGGGGCCCATATGTATTCTCTCAATGGCCCTCCTGAGACTAATCGACAGGGCTGCAGAGACGTGGCAGATTTATTAAGTCACTGCTTTAGAAATGAAGCCACAAAGTGGTATATTAATAATTGTTTTGCCAGACTAAGTGACTGAAGAGCGTGATCATGGAATAAATATGTTGAGTTACATTTGAAAGAAAAACAGCTAATGATACATTATGCTTTACCTTCCTGTAAGGGGTTGAACTTTATGGTAATCATGTCAGAAGAGAGGATGGTATATATTTCCTGCCAATCATGACAGCAGACTTGGGTGTCATTAATAAGAACTGCTCCTGGTGACCAAAGTCCCACCATACCATTATCGAAGTTGAAAGCAGTACATATGCATAACAGATCTGACACACGTGAACATACACACACTGCCTGTCACAGAGAGAGAGAGAGAGAGAGAGAGAGAGAGAGAGAGAGAGAGAGAGAAAATCAGCACCGTGGACAGCTCAAGCACTGGTTGTTTCAAACAGAAATACATTGTACCGCTTTAGGAGAGTATAGGAGCTACCCACTGGAGTATGACATGTACAGCAATTAGGCTATAGCCTACCTGAACAACTTCAGAAACCCAGAAAGAGATTACGAAATGGGTACAAAAGCTGTGTGAAATTCTTTAACGTGATTCACCAAGCTACCCCGTTATGTGATGCAAGTTGAAACAAAACCCCATAGTTCGCCGAGTCTTTCACAGAAGCGTTGGAAAGCATTAGTGCACCAACTGTGAAGGTATGAGGCGGGGAGATCAATTAAAACGACTAACTATACTGACAAAACTACGACGGATAACCTTCCATTTTGAATGTATTGACAATATGCTTTGAAATGCAATTCCGATTGACAAATGCTGCTTGTACCGAAGTGTAGATCCGAATGAAGCGCGCGAAATGCTGCCGCCGACTGTTTTTTTTTTGGGGGGGGGGGGGGGGGGGAATAGGAACTTTATCTTCATGTACCCGGGAGATAAAGCATTAATTTGAGTTCAATGCATGGCAATCTAAGGTTTTTCATGAAAATGCGCAAATCAACCAGCTGTGGTGCGACTAGGTAGCCTAGCCTAGGCTACTAGTTATACCTGCTGCTATGCGTTTACTCAAATTGTAAGTGGAGTGAACGCATTCACCACCGAAGTAGCCTAACATTCTTCATTCACATATTAACTTTCATGCAACCTTACCTTCAACAGAAAAGACAGGACAGGTTGCTTCAGGCGAATGGAAAGGTTCTTAAAAACCAAGAGGATGCTGGAGACGATGACAGTGGAGACGTCCGGGACACAGGGATCTCAAGCCGCTTTTGATACAGAACCGCTTGATGTCCGAACTGTTTCTCAAGTGAGTCTGGCTTTTTACGGCAGAAAAACGCCACACCATAGACCCCTCCCCCGTATAAATCACAATCTGTATCAAATAATGGTTGTTCTCATGAATAGGCTATACTAATGATCTCAATACAGTTTTAATATAACATCAGACTATTGAGTATGAAGGTGAATGTGTGGTGTAGACTACACAATAGCCCATCTATTTAAAGTGTAGGCTAATTCTTCATAAATTGGGACAAATTGTTTCGCTTTTTTAGTGAATGACAAAACTACGGGAGGCTATAGCCTACACCTATCCTAGCCTACCACCAACATTTATCAATCAGCAATGTTCTATTCCGCACCTTTGTTATGTCCATTTACAGCAATGTGTCCATACAACCTGGTCTCATAGACTAGACGTAACATATTAAGTCAGGGACACATTAGTATGATATGTTACATTTGGTATGGTTACATACACTACCAGTCAAATGTGTGGACACACTTACTCATTCCAGGGGTTTTCTTTATTTTTTACTATTTTCTACATTGTATAGGAGACTACCTCATGAAGCTGGTTGAGAAAATGCCATGACTGTGCTAAGCTGTCTTCAAGGCAAAGAGTGGCTACTAACACTTTTTTCATTTCTACGTGATTCCATATGTGTTATTTCATAGTTTTAAAGTCTTCACTAATATTCTACAATGTAGATAATAGTTTAAAACTCGGAAGTTTACATGCACCTTAGCCAAATACATTTTAACTCAGTTTTCACAAACATAACGATGGTTATTGTGGCCAAACAGTTCTATTTTTGTTTCATCAGACCAGAGGACATTTCTCCAAAAAGTATGATCTTTGTCCCCATGTGCAGTTGCAAAACATAGTCTGGATTTTTTTTATGGTGGTTTTAGAGCAGTGGCTTCTTCCTTGCTGAGCGGCCTTTCAGGTTATGTCGATATAGGACTTGTTTTACTGTGGATATAGATAATTTTGTACCTGTTTCCTCCAGCATCTTCACAATGTCATTTGCTGTTGTTTTGGGATTGATTTGCACTTTTCACACCAAAGTACGACCATCTCTAGGAGACAGAACGCGTATCCGTTCAGGCATTCAGGCATTTGGAAATTGCTCCCAAGGATGAACCAGACTTGTGGAGGTCTATAATTTTCGTAACATATCATACGAATTGTAATTCGAACATATGATACGAATTGGATGATGGATATGCACAAATGAATACATACAATAAGAAATGTAACATCATACTAATTGTAGTGTCCCCTGGTTTACATTTATTATGTTACGTCTACCCTTGAGTCTTTGTTGGTCCATCTGAAACTAGGTCTATTTAAATGGAATTTGCTACTGAATAGCTGTACACCATGCACTATCAAGATAATTGAAGATGAGCGATAAACAGTCTGATATTATCTATTGCTCTATGCTACATTGACAATTCACACAGCGTTAATCTAATTATAGCATACCATATTAAAAGTGAAATAATAGGTGAAATATCTCTCATAAGCATAACATATTGCATAATGTAGCCTAACATACAGTGCCTTCAGAAAGTATTCGTGCCCCTTGACTTTTACCACATTTTTTTGTGTTACAGCCTGAATTTAACATTTTTTAAATTTAGATTTATGTTTCTCAAAATAGGTACATATTAATTAAAAACGAAAAGCTGAAATGTCTTGAGTATTCAACCCCTTCGTTATGGCAAGTCAAAATAAGTTCAGGAGTAAAAATTTGCTTAACAAGTCACATGATAAGTTGCATGGACTCACTCTGTGTGCAATAAGAGTGTTTAACATGATTTTTGAATGACATAATGCATAATATCTGTACCCCACACATACATCTGTATGGTCCCTCAGTCGAGCAGTGAATTTCAGACACAGATTCGGCCACAAAGACCAGGGAGGTTTTCCAATGCCTCACAAAGAAAGGCACCTATTCGTAGATAGGTAAAAAAGCAAACATTAAATATCCCTTTAAGCATGGTGAAGTTATTAATTACACTTTGGATGGTGTATCAATACGCCCAATCACTATAATGATACAGGCATCCTTCCTAACTCCGTTGCTGGAGAGGAAGGAAACCTCTCAGGGATTTCACCATGAGGCCAATGGTGAGGCCAAACAGTTACAGAGTTTAATGGCTGTGATAGGAGATCTGAGGATGGCTCAACAATATTGTAGTTACTCCACAATACTAACCTAATTGACAGAGTGAAAAGTAAGAAGCCTTTACAGAATACAAATATTCCAAAACATGCATCCTGTTTGCAACAAGGCACTATAGTGATACAGCAAAGAATGTGGCAAAGCAATTACATTTTTTTCTGAATACAAAGTGTTGTGTTTGGAGTGAATACAATACAACACATTACTGAGTACCACCCTCCATATTTTCAAGCATAGTGGTCCCAAGCAAAAAAAAAGGTTATTTTAATATACTGTATTACAAGTACAGTGCATTCGGGAAGTATTCAGACCCATTGCATTTTTCCAAACCTTGTAACTTTACAGCCTTATTCTAAAATTGATTCCATTTTTTGTCATCAATCTACATACAGTAATGACAAAGTGAAAACAAGTTTTTAGAAATATTTGCAAGTTTATATAAAAAAACACAGAACTACCTAATTTACATAAGTATTCAGACTCTTTGCTATGAGTCTCGAAATTAAGCGCAGGTGCATCCTGTTTCCAGTGATCATCCTTGAGATGTTTCTACAACTTGATTGGAGTCCACCTGTGGTAAATTCAATTAATTGGGCATGATTTGGAAAGGCACACACCTGTTCCTAGAGCTGGCCATCCAGCCAAACTGAGCAATCGGGGGAGAAGGGCCTTGGTCAGGGAGGTGACCAAGAACCCGATGGTCACTCTGACAGAGCTCCAGAGTTCCTCGGTGGAGATGGGAGGACCTTCCAGAAGGACAACCATCTCTGCTGTACTCCACCAATCAGGTCTTTATGGTAGAGTGGCCAGATGGAAGTCAAACCTCAGTTAAAGGCACACAGCTCACTTGGAGTTTTCCAAACGGCACCTAAATGACTCTCAGACCATGAGAAATGAGATTCTCTGGTCTGATGAAACCAATATTGAATTATTTGGCCTGAATGCCAGGCATCACATCTGGAGGAAACCTGGCACCATCCCAACGGTGAAGCATGTTGGTGGCAGCATCATGCTGTGGGGATGTCTTTCAGCAGCAGGGACTGGGAGAGTAGTCAGGATCAAGGGAAAGATGAACAGAGCAAAGTACAGAGAAATCCTTTATGAAAACCTGCTCCAGAGCTCTCAGGACCTCAGACTTGGGCGAAGGTACACCTTCCAACACGACAATGACCCTAAGCACACAACCAAGACAAAGCAGTAGTGGCTTCAGGACAAGTCTCTGAATGTCTGAATATTAGGTAAAACTTAAACATAACATTTTCTAACTGTTCTTGTAATATTCTGAGGACCTCCAAGAGAAGGTCCAAGAGATGGTCAAATGTATATTGCGTGATTATCAATGGAATATTACGCTCCTCCCCCCCAATTTTATGATATCCAATTGGTAGTTACAGTCTTGTCCCATCACTGCAACTCTTGTACGGACTCGGGAGAGGTGAAGGTCGAGAGCCATGAGTCTTCAGAAACACGACCCCGCCAAGCAGCACAGCACCAATGTGTCTGAAGAAACACTGTACAGCTGACGACCGAAGTCAGCGTGCATGCGCCCGGCCCACCACAAGGAGTCGCTAGAGCGCGATAGGACACATTAATCCCAGCCGGGCAAACCCTCCCCTAACCCGAACAACACTGGGCCAATTGTGCGCCGTCTCATGAGTCTCCCGGTCGCGGCCGGCTGAACCGTGATCAAGACAAAGGATATGATTGCACCTGCCCATTCTCATCGACAGGGCTGTTGTGGACCAGGTTGAGAGCTTCAAGTTCCTTGGTGTCCACATCACCAACAAATTATCATGGTCCAAATATACCAAGACAGTCGTGAAGAGGGCACGACAAAGCCTATTCCCCCTCAGGAGACTGAAAGGATTTGGCAATGGTCCTCAGATCCTAAAAAGTTCTACAGCTGCACCATCGAGACCATCCTGACAGGTTGCCTCATTGCCTGGTATGGCAACTGCTCTGCCTACGACCGCAAGGCACTACAGAGGGTCGTGCATACTGCCCAGTACAGCACTGGGGCCAAGCTTCCTGCCACCCAGGACCTCTATACCAGGCGATGTCAGAGGAAGGTCCTAAAAGTTGTCAAAGACTCCAGCCATCCTGCAAGCGGTACCGGAGCGCCAAGTCTAGGTCCAAGAGGCTTCTTAACAGCTTCTACCCCCCAAGCCGTAATACTCCTGAACAGGTTATCAAATGGCTTCCCAGACAATTTGCATTGTCCCTCCCCCTCTTTATGCTGCTGCTACTCTCTGTTTATTATCTCTGCATAGTCACTTTAACTCTACCTACATGTGCATATCACCTCAATTACCTCGACTAACCTGACCACATTGACTGTACCGGTTCCTCCTGTATATAGCCTCACTACATTGATTTTACTGCTACTCTTTAATTATTTGTTATTTTAATTACATTTTTTACTTATCTATTTTTACTTGACACTTATTTTTCTTAAAACTTGATTGTTGCTTAAGGGCTTGTAAGTAAGCCTTTCACTGTAAGGTCTACTACGCCTGTTGTATTCGGCGCATGTGACAAATACAATTTGATTTGATCTGTAGTGACGCATCTAGCACTGCAATTCAGTGCCTTAGACCGCTGTATTGTGAATAGTTATGTAAATGAAGTGTTTCTGTAGTTCATTTTCAATATATTTGCAAAAGTTTCTAAAAACATGTTTTCACTTCGTCATTTGGGTCATTGTGTGTAGATGGGTGATATAAAATAATATTGAATTTATTTTGAAGTTAGGCTCTAACACAGCAAAAAGTGGAATTAGTGTGTTTAACCCCCCCTCCAAACCCCTATTTTATGCTGCTGATGCTCTCTGTTTATCATATATGCATACACTTTAGCTATACAGTCATGTACATATGTACATACTACCTCAATTGGCCAGGCCAACCAGTGCTCCCGCACATTGGCTAACCGGGCTATCTGCATTGTGTCCCGCCACCCGCCACCCACCACCCCCTCTTTATGCTACTGCTACTCTCTGTTCGTCATATATGCATAGTCACTTTGACCATATCTACATGTACAGTACATACTACCTCAATCAGCCTGACTAACCGGTGTCTGTATATAGCCTCACTACTTTTAAAGCCTCACTACTGTATATGGCCTCGCCACTGTTTTTCACTGTCTTTTTACTGTTGTTTTTATTTCTTTACTTGCCTATTGTTCACCTAATATCTTTTTTGCACTATTGCTTAGAGCCTGTAAGGATTTCACTGTAAGGTCTGTTGTATTCGGCGCACGTGACAAATAAACTTTGATTTGATTTGAAGTCAAGGGGTATAAATACTTTATGAAGGCTCTGTATGTTTCTTATCTCCAAGTCAAATGTCAATTTCGCAACACTGGAAAATATTGGCCACAAGAGTCCAAACATAAAGCTGTTTTACTTCAGGACAACTCAAGTGCAGAAAATCAACTCATTCTATTACAGTAACATAATATGCAACTTTAATTTCAACATATTGTAGGCTCATATTGTAGGCTCACATTACAAGCACCTCACATTACATTGGCTGTCAAGAAACAAGTGTAATATACTTTTTGGACAACCCATTGAAGGGCATTAGTTCGCAGAAGAAATATATAGTTTAACTTGTATGGACAATTTAATACATGACACAGTTAGAATCACATAACTTTACTTCAAAATCAATGTAAGGCTGTACACAAAAGGACTAATGTGGCTGGTCAATATTAACTTCACTGTTTAAAGACTTTAAACCTCTACAGGATTGTTGGGTCCCCCTCGGTACAGTTAAGCTAAAGTAGGGTAATGCGATTAGCATGAGGTTGTAAGTAACAAGAACATTTCCCAGGACATAGACATATCTGATATTGGCAGAAAGCTTACATTCTCTAACTGCACTGTCCAATTTATAGTAGCTGTTACAGTGAAAGAATACCATGCTATTGTTTCAGGAGAGTGCACAGTTATGAATTTGAAAAGTTATTAATATACCAATTAGGCACATTTGGGCAGTCTTGACACAAACGTCTGAACAGAAATGCAATGGTTCATTGGATCAGTCTAAAACTTTGCACATACACTGCTGCACATACTCTGCTGCCGAAATTTAAATTACACTGGGCTGGAATAATACATTACGGCTTTTCTCTTGCATTTCAAAGATGATGGTACAAATAAAATACAAAAAAAGCACATGACTGTTTCTTTGTATTATCTTTTACCATATCTAATGTGTTATATTCTCCTACATTCATTTCACATTTCCACAAACTTGTTTCCTTTCAAATGGTATCAAGAATATGCATATCCCTGCTTCAGGTCCTGAGCTACAGGCAGTTAGATTTGGGCATGTAATTTTAGACAAAATTGTGTCTTAGCCTTACACCTTTTTCCCACTATGAGATACGAAGGAGTCTGAGGAGTGGGGTGGCAAAAGAGAACTCTACTTTTATGTTCACATTACATCCATGCGTTACTTTTCATTCAACATTTTTGGCCCGCAGCTCAAATTGACTGTAAATATCACAGTAACCGCTAACCAGTAAGCACAAACTATTCAATGACAGAAGCTTTTATTCTAAAACATATTACACTATTGAATAATGCAACCAAACCATATTACACTCTTGAATAACGCAACAATTCACAAGCATGTCTGTGCAGACAATTAAAGAGTTTATCTTCTCATCTGTAAGCTACTTATTACATTTTATCATCAAGACAAAAGCACAGAGTTGCTAACATCATGTGCTCATCAAGTAATGTTAGCTTATCAAAAATGATAGGCTAAGTGGGTCAGTGCAGCCAGCAGCTACTGCGTCATTTTCAGAATGTACAGTGCCTTGCGAAAGTATTCGGCCCCCTTGAACTTTGCGACCTTTTGCCACATTTCAGGCTTCAAACATAAAGATATAAAACTGTATTTTTTTGTGAAGAATCAACAACAAGTGGGACACAATCATGAAGTGGAACGACATTTATTGGATATTTCAAACTTTTTTAACAAATCAAAAACTGAAAAATTGGGCGTGCAAAATTATTCAGCCCCCTTAAGTTAATACTTTGTAGCGCCACCTTTTGCTGCGATTACAGCTGTAAGTCGCTTGGGGTATGTCTCTATCAGTTTTGCACATCGAGAGACTGACATTTTTTCCCATTCCTCCTTGCAAAACAGCTCGAGCTCAGTGAGGTTGGATGGAGAGCATTTGTGAACAGCAGTTTTCAGTTCTTTCCACAGATTCTCGATTGGATTCAGGTCTGGACTTTGACTTGGCCATTCTAACACCTGGATATGTTTATTTTTGAACCATTCCATTGTAGATTTTGCTTTATGTTTTGGATCATTGTCTTGTTGCAAGACAAATATCCGTCACAGTCTCAGGTCTTTTGCAGACTCCATCAGGTTTTCTTCCAGAATGGTCCTGTATTTGGCTCCATCCATCTTCCCATCAATTTTAACCATCTTCCCTGTCCCTGCTGAAGAAAAGCAGACCCAAACCATGATGCTGCCACCACCATGTTTGACAGTGGGGATGGTGTGTTCAGCTGTGTTGCTTTTACGCCAAACATAACGTTTTGCATTGTTGCCAAAAAGTTCAATTTTGGTTTCATCTGACCAGAGCACCTTCTTCCACATGTTTGGTGTGTCTCCCAGGTGGCTTGTGGCAAACTTTAAACGACACTTTTTATGGATATCTTTAAGAAATGGCTTTCTTCTTGCCACTCTTCCATAAAGGCCAGATTTGTGCAATATACGACTGATTGTTGTCCTATGGACAGAGTCTCCCACCTCAGCTGTAGATCTCTGCAGTTCATCCAGAGTGATCATGGGCCTCTTGGCTGCATCTCTGATCAGTCTTCTCCTTGTATGAGCTGAAAGTTTAGAGGGACGGCCAGGTCTTGGTAGATTTGCAGTGGTCTGATACTCCTTCCATTTCAATATTATCGCTTGCACAGTGCTCCTTGGGATGTTTAAAGCTTGGGAAATCTTTTTGAATCCAAATCCGGCTTTACATTTATTCACAACAGTATCTCGGACCTGCCTGGTGTGTTCCTTGTTCTTCATGATGCTCTCTGCGCTTTTAACGGATCTCTGAGACTATCACAGTGCAGGTGCATTTATACGGAGACTTGATTACACACAGGTGAATTGTATTTATCATCATTAGTCATTTAGGTCAACATTGGATCATTCAGAGGTCCTCACTGAACTTCTGGAGAGAGTTTGCTGCACTGAAAGTAAAGGGGCTGAATAATTTTGCACACCCAATTTTTCAGTTTTTGATTTGTTAAAAAAGTTTGAAATATCCAATAAATGTCGTTCCACTTCATGATTGTGTTCCACTTGTTGTTGATTCTTCACAAAAAAATAAAGTTTTATATCTTTATGTTTGAAGCCTGAAATGTGGCAAAAGGTCGCAAAGTTCAAGGGGCCGAATACTTTCGCAAGGCACTGTACATTAACAAGCTGATTCGAGTAAAAACAAGTCTCAAATAGGAAAATGGCTATACATTTCAGCTGTTTCAAAAACATTGCTCTGCTATTACCAGTAGGAGTGTTGGCTCAACGAGACAATTCTGTTTACGCTCCCCTTCTTCAAGGGGGGCAACTGTCAGGCAAGTTATGCGCACTTCCTCCGTAGGTACTGGTCGAGACGTAGCAAGTACATAAGTTTACATTTTAGTGATATGTGTAGCCCACAGTATTTTTACAAAAAAGACCCCTTTCTCATGCAAGTGTGCCACAACAGGCAAGTATTCTTCAAGTAATCAAGTAAGTTGTTCAACTAAAGCAAACAGAGGAAAAACTGTAAAGACCCATCATTTTTTTGTGCTATTTTAGATGGTATGAATACCTCAATGTCTCTAATGCTAATATCTGCCAGTGGAGGACAATGGACTAAATTACGCTAAGCCTGATAGAAAGTCAAGTTGCCTCTGGAATACAATATATTATCTTGAAGGGTAAACACAAAACTTGGCTTCCATCAGGAAGGCTAAGAACAATTGTCTTTGATCAATTGCAATCATGTTCCTTTATTTGTGTGTAATATACCTGTATGTCAAGAGGAGAACTGCTGGATAGTGATTTGTGACTATCAAGCCTAGAACAGGCTTCTCATGTAAATGTATAAATGTCACAGGTATTTCTTGAAGCCTTTTTGCACATTATCAAATTTGAAATGCCTCTCTGCTACAAGATAGGATCAACAAGACATTTACATTTCATCTTGAATCACTTGACACCAGGTATTCTAACAGACATAGAATGAGAGCTAGCTGCTCCTTACTGTCATCTAGCCTATAGGTAAGACTTCCTCAGCTTATATCCAAAGGTGTTTTACTTCCTCGTGCAATTATTTCCTTCCTATTGAGATATGAGGTACTGAGATAGAAAATAAAATCCCTAGACATTTGACTTATACTGAACCATTATCTTTCTCTATTCTCTTTCATGCAATCTTACTATAACAAGCAATGGGTTACCATCTGATTTCAGCCCAAGGTCTTTTGCCAACAAGGTAGTGGGAAAAGACAGTGTAGTCATTAGCATAATGGATAATAACTCTGGGGGCATTCATGTAAAGAGAAGTCCCCTTGAAGCTATCTCTTGTGCCGTCCTGTTAGCATATCAATACTCCCAGCTCCCTAGTGAAAATCCACTCACCAGAATAGAAAGGATGTGGCAAGGGCAGATCCCAGTTTCATCATCAGGAAATAATAAACTACACCACAGCTATCAGAAGCGTTTACATAATTACGGTATACATTTCATGTAATTACTGCAAAAATCCAGTGACACGAAGTGTTACATTATGAACAGTGCATTTGGAAAGTACTCAGACCCCTTCCCTTTTTACACATTTCAAATAAAATCTCATTTTATTTGTCACATGCGCCGAATACAACAGGTTTAGACCTTACCATGAAATCCTTACTTACAAGCCCCTAACCAACAACGCAGTTTACTAAATAAACTAAAATCAAAAATCAAAAAGTAACACAAGAAAATTACATAACAATAACAGGTCTATGTACCGGTACCGAGTCAATGTGCAGGGGTACAGGTTAGTTGAGGTAATTTGTAAAATTACTATGCATAGATAATAGACAGAGAGTAGCAGCAGTGTTAAAACAAGGTGGTGGGGGGGTGGGGGGGGGGGGGGGGGGGGGGGGGTGGGGGGGGTGACTGGACTCTGTGGTGGCATATTTCTGCTTTACCAAATGAGGAGAGTTACAAACTTCACACACCAGTCAGAGTTATACTTAAACTACATCTTTAATAATAAGAGCTTTGCAATAGCCTTTGACTTTCAATGATGCGCCATCTCTAATGAACCATTGAAAGTGACAACAGAAAAATACAAAGATCTTTTATAGCCAAGATACACCCCTCTCAACCACAGATCTTAGGAACACTTCACAAAGGGACTTTAATTGAGAAAGGAGTATCCCTTAGCCAGAAAACATTCACTATAAATTATCGTTCAGTTTGGTCCCTAAAACGAGGTTCTAATCTCGTTCCTGGTACTTCATAGCACAGAACCATTACCTCATCCAATGGCATAACAAGTGTTAACTCTAGATACTCCCATCTCAAGTAAACCCCCTCTTGACCCCACTCCTGGACAAACTCACTGAGGGGAGTGAGCCTCTAGGTCGTACACTATCCCAGGATAAGTGCAACATCAGAGAGAACATTTAATAGTTCCAGACAGTGCCATAAACCTCCCCCAATGCCAAAGGAGGGAGTGACTTGCGCACAGACATTGTGGAGACAAGTAATTGGTTCCCCATTAATCACGCCATCCATTCAAATGGTTTAACAGATACATTCACATACGAAGACAATGTTCCACCCTGTCCTCTTCCCTTTCTGATATTCTGCATAGCACCAGAGACATGTAAAAGACAAGCCTGACCTCTCCCCTCTCTGGGCCTCAAGTGACTGTGCCCCAGCTGAGGGAAGAAATGCAACTGCCAACACTAGAGTCTATTAGAAATACATTGTAATAAAAAGTATATCACACAAGAATATTATGCAGATATGACATCTTAATTACTTATGTTACCCAACTAATTCTGATTCATCCACCACAAGTCTTTGACCATTTTGTGTTGGGCCTTCCTCTGACACCACCTCTGACACCTTCCTCTGACACACCTCCTCGATGTCATGAAGCTTGGCCCCAGTGATGTACTGGGCCGTACGCATTACCCTCTATAGCGCCTTACAGTCAGATGCAGAAAAGTTGCCATACCAGGCGGTGGCTCAACCGGTCAGAAAGCTCTCGATAGTGCAGCTGTATAACTTTTTGAGGATCTGGGTACCCATGCCAAATCTTTTCAGTCTCCTGAGGGGGAAAGGGTGTTGTCGTGCCCTCTTCTCAACTGTCTTGGTGTGTTTGGATCATGATATTTTGTTGGTGATGTGGACACCAAGGAACTTAAAACTCTCTACAAGCTCCACTTCAGCCCCGTCGATGTTAATCTTCGAGATCAGTGTCCCTTCTATGGGATGGTTGAGCTAACGTAGGCTAATGCAATGAGCATGAGGTTGTAAGTAACAAGAACATTTCCCAGGACATAAACATATCTGATATTGACAAAAAGCTTGAAATTCTTGTTAATCTAACTGCACTGTCCAATTTATGGTAGCTATTACAGTGAAAGAATACCATACTATTGCTTGAGGAGAGTGCACAGTTTTGAACATGAAAATGGCTACGAATAATATAGATGGGAACTCTCTCGGTAGTGTGGTCTGCAGCAATACATCGATACTTCTTTATTATTAGACATCGTGCATCAACAATTATTGACAAATAGACACACACCCCGCCCCTTGTCTTACCAGACGTAGCTGCTCTGTCCTGCCGATGCATGGAGAAGCCAGCCAACTTCTCAGTCCATCGCAGAAGCTTGTAAAAATTGATTAAATAGAACATTTTCCCCATCAATCTAATCACATACCCTTTGCTATGAGACTTAAAATTGAGCTCAGGTGCATCCTGTTTCTATTGATAATCTTTCAGATGTTTCTACAACTAGATTGGAGTCCACCAGTGGTAAAGTAAATTGATTGGACATGATTTGGAAAGGCACACACCTGTCCTTATGAGATCCTACAGTTGACAGTGCATGTCAGAGCAAAATCCAAGCCATGAGGTCGAAGGAATTGTCCGTAGAGCTCCGAGACAGGATTGTGTCAAGGCACAGATCTGGGAAAGATCTGCGCCTCGACAGAGCCCCAACTGTTTTGAGCCCCACTTGTTTAGCTAAAAGAAAATGTGCACCCTGATTGGCTCAGTGTCCTGTCACTCATGGGGACATTATGTCACTGCAAAATCTCTTGGGAAAAATCTAAAGTTAAGCCCCCTTTGGTGCTGCCATAGATTTACATTATAAGTGCCCGTTCAAGAAGGCTCAAGGTCATTGGCCACAGATGAAATGATGGCAAATCACGTTATATCTGCCGTAGCTTAGATTGGACTGATCATGTCAACATCATACGTTCAAAATCTTAGCTAGCAAGCTAGACAAGCAGTCATCATCCTTAATCATGTTGACAATCCACTGGCAAATACTTGTCAATCCTTGTCATATGAAGAGAAATAATGAAGAGAAATTATAGATGAAACGTATCGGTGCTCATTGGACATTGGACATTGGACATAAACATTACACAACAAGTTGGAATTTGCAAATTCAGTGGTTTGGAAGGAATCAGTGGCTAACTGCAAGCATTGCAAAGCAATCACTATTTTGCTTCCTCTGCCTGCTATTTGGTGGAGAGGGTGTGTGGTTCAAGTCTGGGTTTAAGGGTCTCTTTTCCAAGCCTTAAACAATAAACATTCACACGCAGCATCATGGACCAGGAAAAGTTGAATACATTGGCCGTGCTGTCAATCCAACATGGCTTCTGCCGTGTTCAAAACAACTGGAAACTCGGTACTGGGAAATCTCCGAGTTTAGTGAGTTGAAAAACACTGCGAACCTGGAAAATAAATGTTTTAATTGTCACCCAACTCGGAATACCAAGTCGGGAACTCAAGCTTCTTTCTAGAGCTCCAACCTGAAGATCACTGACGCCATGATTCGACCTTGTTTTTTGCAGAGTTCCCAGTTCTCTTGAAAGAACCATAAATCCAGAGAATGCTCGACTTTGATGAAAAAGTTTCATGACAAAGTTTGCCCACAAGAAGGTCCGTTGTTCCACCTTCTTTTTCAAGTGAGTACAGTACAACGGTAAGTCATAAAATGTCTTGTATGCTGCTGCATAAATTATCTAGTATGCCAGCGAGGTATGTAAACTGTAGCTAAGAAAGTAATACTAAGTGGATGTTGTGTAGTAAGCTGTTAGTAGCCCATGTGCCCTCACCCTAATAATTTGGTCCCATTTCCCCTCTCATAATTTAGACTACTGTTCTTACTTGGTGGTGCACATGTATCCTATGGACTGTTTTAGAGAAACGTCATCATCAAATATTGTAAGAGCTTTCATTGTCTGCTCATATGGCCCCTTTATTTATCCTACGGTTCTGACTTGGTTTACAGGGAGAACACTGTAAGAACGGCCCATGTTCTGAATTCTTACGCTGTACATTTAAAAATGGCTGAACAAATAGTTATATTGACTATGTCTGTCTTAGCTCGCTTAGCTCGCGCTTAATCAAAATGACAGGTGGCCTCTTATCCGCTTGTCGTCCCCTTATGCCATAGTTTGTTAATCTCAATTGCCAGTAGAAATCACATTTGTTTAAGAAAGTCAACCATATCAGATATGTTTTGTTTTAAGGCTGAATGAACTGTTTTGCTGCCAGACAAGGCTCTGCTGATAGCCAGGTGTATTGGTGGTAAGGATTCACTCCATGGTGCTGAAAAGAAAGCTCTGCTGTTGGGACAGCTTTATGTAGGCCCTAACAGTTTGTGGGCACCGTTTGTCACCGTTATAGTGCAATTAATGTATTATTTAGTGTTGTGTTGTGTAGTGGCTTTGCTGGCATGCATTAAAAAAAATTGGGGGAGTTTTCCCCACCAAGATTTACATGCTAAAATCGCCACTGTATGTAATATTAGATTGTTCCAGTAGTTTGAATGAGAAAGTGACTTTTAAACACTCAGTCAGGCCAGTGTCTCCTCATTGTGGTTCTTCGGTCATGTCTACTGTTTTACTCCTCTGACCATGTATGATATTGGCAAAGAAAATTAAAGAGGAATAGAACCTGATGTGCAATTTGACATCTGCATAATCATGTTTGCTTCAACAAGGGATAAATTGAAAAGATGAAAAATAAACACACAATTGTACTGAGCCATTACACTTGACTGCAGATGAAAATTAAACCCCAGACTGATTGCATTACACTGACCGTGGACCGTCCTTAGTCTCACATTCGTGCTCTAATTTACAACTCAAAGGACTCTGCCGTATTCCTATTGTAAAATGTCTGAAGCGCAGTATCTGTGCTTTTGCCTTTGCGATAGACTGTCCCAAACTACATACAACCTCGTGTGTTAGAGTAATACATGTTTTAATGTTGCAACCCAGTCTTATTTCCAGAGGAAATGTATAAAAAAATAAAATAAAAAAAAAAAAAAGACAGATTCTCAGTAATGGAGGACAAGGCATTATTGTTCATTAATTATTTTACAATCAATTAGAGTTATCAATGTTGTGTTGTGATTACCTGTGGCAACTGGCTGCCATCCGGACAGATATTGGTTGAGTCGACATGCATTGTTTTTTCAATTTACTTTATCAAAGTAATTCCATTGCTTCACAATGGCTAGTAGGTTTGGTGTATTTCAATTTGAATTTCACTTTGGTTGACAACCCAAATGTCAACCAAAACTGGATGTTGACCTGACTACTTTGCCCAGTGGGTAGACTATTGGACCCACATCTCCCACTGAGAGATGTATAAAGTGCACTCAGTAATGACATTCATCTTGTGTACCTGAAAGGGCAATATCTTACTAACTTGTCAAAGAGAATATCCTTCATGTCTACTGTGATCATGTTGTGCTATAAACACATTCACAACTCACAAACCTTGCTGTTGTCACTTTGCATGTCACTATCATGGCTGGTTCAGCTCACTGGCAACATGACCTTATCAACCTAGCAGATGACATAGAGAAGAGTAGAATGAAAATACGAATACTGTTGAAGAGGGAATTAGGTATTGTTTCATTATTTAAGGCCAACTTCAGAGTCCTTTTATGCTACTAAGCTATAAACTCCATGGCACTAATAAGTTGATGTTTATTTCCTCTTTAGTCACCTTACCTCTGATAAGCAATTTAAAAGCTTACCTATGCCAAATTAGCTGTATTCATCATCAGATAGAGTTAACAATTCCTAACTAATGTTAAGATTCGTCTTCTATTTTAAAGAGACATTTTAAAGTTCATTATTTTCCAAGTTATTTATATAGATGATATGCTTTTACTGGGCGGTCTTCTCCATTCTCAAGAGGTAAACACTTTTCAAACACTACTCAAAGTTCCTCCGTTTAAGGTGGCTGTGAATAATGAATCATGGGAACTCTCCACCGTGTGAGTGCAGACACTATTCGGCAGAAAGAGACAAATCAGAGAGGTGTTTTTTATATGTAGACCTTTCAATCAGAACCTGACCCACCTCTAATAAGTGACATCCCAGACTAGCTGTGTAATTTATGACCTGCCTCAGCAAATTGCTTCACAAGGGACCAGAGGAGCACCTCTCAGGCAGATGAAACCCATGGAGACTGAGCCTCGCACACAGGGACACAATGCTCTGCCTTGCTTTCACACCACCTCATGCCAATTTGACAAACTGTGTAATGAGATAATCATATTTATACCCCATCCCTAAACAGCTATGGTAACCTCAAAAGCTGCTTAACGAGGTCTAATTATTCGTATTCATATGGATTTGCTTCAGTTTCTCTTCTTGTAATGGCTGTTGTTGATTTCACATGATTGAGAAAGAAAGCCTGTGAATGTGGTTTGCTAGGGCTTCTATTGTTGCCTGAAGCCATAGTGTTGTGTTATTACGTTTCTGAAACGTTATTTGCTCTTGGAAATTACTCTCATTTTTCCATCTAATTGTCTCTTTAGGGAGCGGAGCATATTAAAGTCTGGTCCTTGACCCAGTTTTCTTCCTGACCTCAAGACCTTCTGACCTAGCATCACCCTTTCAGCCAGACTAGCCAGCACTGGAATCATTTACCCACAAATAAAAACCATTGGGTTGAAGATGACAAATGGGTTGTTTTTGTTTGTCGGAAAACTGGCGTCTTAAAACAAAATTGGTCTACAGTTCATGTTGCTACGATTTTACTATTTGGTTCTCTCAGCATGATGTCCCAGTTAAAGGATGGCATGTCAATAGGAAAAGGTGTCTGTTCATTACATTACACTCAAATCCAAATGGAAAAGCATTTTGGAAGTGCAGCACCAAGACCTCATTTCCAAACACTCAGTGCACCTGGAATAATGGGGTGTAACCATGACACGGAGCTCTCTAAATATATGGCAATGAAATTACGAAAAGTATTTCAGAATTCAAAGAGCAATTGTTTCCGAGCACGTAGTTGGGAAGATGAATTGCTGTTTATACCCTGAGAAGTGCATCCAAGCTGTTGCTCTCAAAGAACATATCGCTGAGGTTTACTTAGCCACAGCTTCTCATCAACACAATGAGAAACTGGAGAATAACCGTGAGAAACCCAAGCCTCTGCTGCGTACATGCTGGAGACTATTCATGCTGAAAACCAAAAGGCCAAATGCAATCAAACCTGCCTTAACAATTATTATGTAGTATATTTCTTCACACGGCTATGTCGGAAATGGTTAGTAATGATGGATTAACTGCATTGTGAATTTATTAAATTGTGCTTCATTTGTCTAATTGAAGTAGTTTCAGAATGACAATAACAAATCAACAGCACTGTAGGTCATTCTCAACTAAATCACAACCAAGTTATCTCTAAAGAGTTGTTTAGTTTTTATGTGAAATGTTTTACATATATGGCTATACATGAACATGCCTATTTCAGCATCATTCTGAAGACTGAGCTGAGGGAGCCAATGTCAACAGGAACACAATCTCAGGTCCTCACCTTTCGGAGAATGTGCAGCGTGTGCTCCAGTTTTAAAAGTGGTGAATGATGCATAATTTGTCATGAAACGCTATCCTTGTAAGAGTGTCTAGTGTTGTGCTTTCGGCACCCCCTGAGTCTCCAGGAGGCGTCGGTCCCTGGCCAAAGACAGATCACTGGAGTAGGTTGATTTCCTCAGAGTTTGCTTCCTGCCTGCCTCCACTCTATTTTAGGGAGCCACTTGAAGGTTGCACTGAGAAGATAACAAAGTCCCCTTTGAGCTCCATTAAAGTGTTCATTCCCGTGCTGCGAATGATCGTTGGATAACAGGTTCTGGCTTTAAGTAATTAATGGTGGTAGTTTCCTTCAAAGTGAGTTGTTAGTGAATAAAAGCAGTTTTGGTTTGACCATAGTGGTACAGTACATTGAGTGTTTTGTGTGTAGTAGGTAGTAATATAGACAGTCATCCTCTTAGACATAGAAAACAACACGAATGAACACATTCAAACAGAAATATGTATCGTAACTGTAACATAGTTAACCTACTATCCCACTGGGTTCCTTCAAAATGCTGATGAGTTGTACTGCAATGTTGATTTGATCAAGTAGCGAGTAGCTGCGAGCATTTGCATAAGAATTACTCATGTTGGGTGTTGATTTAACATATACCATACTCATCATAAAATAAAGGCACTTGGAAATAATTGATATTAAATTAATTAAACATGTTTTCTGCTCTACACACAAAATGGTCCATAGTTCCTTATTTTAATTTTGAAAACAGGCTGTAATAAAATACTTGCTTTAAATTAACCGTAATCTTTCCCCGTGTTGCTTAACACTTTGCTGGAGGCACAATTGGGTTACCGTGTCAACAGTTCTGTGGCATGCCTTTGAGAGGCCGAGGCTGCTCGCTTCAGGGGGAGGCTAGCTTCCCACTTCCCTTGTCTGATCCTGTGATGAAACGTGAGTGAATAAAGAGAAGAGAGGTAGACACACAACCAGAAATCCCAGCATGACAGAAGGGGAAGACCGAAGCTCATTAATGGCTGCAGCCTGGAATGATCCCTCACTGAGTCAAGGGAATAAGGGGTGGCAGGTAGCCTAGTGGTTAGAGCGTTGGACTAGTAACTGAAAGGTTGCAAGATCAAATCCCTGAGCTGACAAGGTAAAAATCTGTTCTGAACAAGGCAGTTAACCCACTAATCCTAGGCTGTCATTGTAAATAAGAATTTGTTCTTAACTGAATTGCCTAGTAAAATTAGAGCCAACTTGCTCCATTACTGAATAGAGGCAGACTTCAAAAGGGCATGAACATCTGGAATGATCCTTAGTTTGAGTGCCTGAGAAGAACTCTCTGTTTTACTAGTGCATGCTCATGTAGCACATCTGGTTTGGCCCATGTTCGATATCTGATGGATCACATTGGTGCCATGACCTGGATCACACAGTTCATGTTTATCAGTTACTGGTGTTGTAGCAAAGGTGGGGTTCAAGTGTGGTTTGGTGAACTACACATGCACAAAGAGTTACCTTGCCAGAAGACTCTTCCAGAGCTAATCAATAGAGTAACCATAGTCTTTAGGCGGGGAACGCCCCGGTTTCGATACCCAGTTGGTCACATTGGTGCTGTGACCTAGATCACAAAGAAGTATCAGTATTTTTAGAAAAATGTACTTTCTGTTGGTAAAACAATTCATTTTTGTGTAGTAAATGTGCATAACATCATTACAAAGGCACACAATTATTGATCACTAATCAGAAGCATGCATGTGTCACTGTGCAGTAAGTTAGAGAAGACTCTGAAGTGTTGGTCTAACAGTACAGTTTCCAGGAACCCTCAGGTGAAAGATATGGAGAAAGCTAGGTGAGAACTCTGATGGTCAAGGAGATTTGTATCCAGTCTTGAGATGACATTTGTTCCCCAAGGACAAATGGCTTCATATGAAAAATTGATACGGGGCAGAAAATAGACTTCCAGTCAGATATAGAGGGAGTCTGACTGAGAGACCAGCAGGATTCCAAGTTACAGCGGCCCAATTTACCTGAATCAATTATTCACTGGGCAGCAGCCTGATATCAGCACCTAAAAGCACAACTACAAAGACCAGAGGTTGTTTAAGGATATATCTAGAAGAAAAATAATGAAGAATGACATATTGATTGATGGTAGCATCTTAAAGCCATTTGTTTGCCTTCCGGAGGGCTCCACATTGGCTGGACTACTACTTTCCTTTGGCAAAGGAATGGGTGTCTTGTTGTAACCTGCATCCTACCTTTTAAGCCCGTCACTAGCACGTCATATAAAAAATTGACATAGCCTCTTTAGATGTGCTAAAATGATTTGCATTCAGTAGGGTTGTCAGAGTTAATCAGTTAACTCGAGTTCACACATTTTTATTATCGTGTTCAATGGTGTTCAAAATATAATGAAAACGTCCAAAATAGCAAGTACTGCGCTTAACTTGATTACATTTTTCAGTAATTTGACAGCCCTAGTTTTCAGACAATACTTCATAAGTAGTAGCTAGGTTTCCAGTAGTATTCCATGGTTTCCATAAAGAAAATATGTGCATTTTCCCACCAGTGGTGTGTTTCCACCAAATGGACTTGTTGTGGATAAATATCAGTGTGTGATGATGCACTGTAGTGCACACAAAAGTACTTTATCGCTTATTGCTTTCATGTACTGAATAAAAATCGAAAGTTCAATGTGTTTCCATCGCATTTTCAACTCCTACCGATAGTTTTGTCACAAAAACTGTTGAGTTAAATAGCAAATGTGCCTACTCTGGTCCTGGCAGGTGTGCTCTAGCCAACAACAGCTCACAGATATAGTGAAGGTAGGCTGTATGGATAGGCTAGTCTACAAAATGAGATTATTAGGGAAAAGAGCAATAATTTTTTTATTTGTCAAAGAGCAGTCAAGCATCGCTCATCATGTCATCAGAGTAAGACTTGATATTTATTGGAAAGGAGCATCAAGCTCATGACCGTGCACTTTCACCACCCTGTGAAGATCATCATAATTTATTTAATCTGACTGTTGCCTAATAAACTCCACGGTTTCCCGAGTCATAGTGGGAGGACCACACACCATATCATCATGTGACTCCAAGTTTACTTCGATATGATATCTATGTCGTGACGTTGTATTAGTTCATGTGACGACTGCTGCTCATCAAATATTAAAGGTTTATAATTGCGTGATTAAAAGAATCAGGCAATTATTAACTCATTAACCTGGGGCACCATGGGGAAATGAGTTTTATTGAGTTTCTATTCCCAAATTAACTCAAAGAATATCAGAATATCGATTTGACAACAGTCGCTAATTAATCAATTTCCTCTACAGTCTCATTCTGAACGTCGCATAATCCGGGAATCTGCACAAACCCGAGTCTCACCAATGAGTTCATACCACACCAATTTTAGTTGATTATTTATTTAGTAGAAAGCTAAAATGATAATAAAAGATACACATACACAAAAACGTCACGTCACGAGAAATATACATTTGGGTGCATTTATCAGCTATTCATATTTTAACCCTAGCCTTGCCCCGAACTTCCGCTCTTATGGGTCAGAATATAATGATGTAATTACGTGTTGAAGGTCTCCACTGTGTGTCTCTGCGTGGACTGTTTCATCTTCTTGGATGGCGCACTTCTCTGGTGCAACTCTCTGGTTGTCCACACAATGTCAGTGTCCTTTTGGCTTAATAGTCTGATTCCTCGCCCTCGTTCTGAAAGTGGTCTTCTGAGGACAGCCAGCGTAGGAATGAAACAGTGTAGATGAAACGATTCGATGGGGAGCGGAGGCTAGGTGGTCCGGCTTGAATTCACCCGCTTAGACGCAGCTACTCCTCCGTAGCATGGATAGAATAATGTTCCTTTGTCTTCAACCTCGTGTTGCGTTTTGAGTTCGTTCACTACTCAGATTTTTTTTTTTTAAATGGCATTGTTTATGAGTGCAAGAATGAACTTCAGAGGAAATATGCACGTAAATGCTAGAACGGGCCAATAGGATCTCACTAGCTCGTGCTTGGCTCCATCCACCTCCTTGATTGTTCTGCCCACTATGATTTGTTTAATCCAATTGGAAACGACAGGCTCTGGTCTATCTTAGGTTAGTTATAAAAATCTTTGATATGACTTTACTCACATTAAAAACTGTGGATGGAAATGTGGTTAGTAACCCTTACATATTGCCTTTTCTTTGCAGTGGTAGCTACATGTATGGAGCCCAACAAGAAACAGTCACTGCTAATGATAAATAATCCACGATGTATGTCCATCTTGTATGACATTTGCAGAGAGAAAAACAGCCAGAACAAAGCCAATTTTCTCCTGAGACATCTAACAGACAGTGCTGCCTAGATGGAATCAATTATAGAGTCAGACAAATAATCACTGCATCAGAATGACATAATATGTGTGTACTTTATCCTGCACATAATAATAATCGTGCTCCCTGACTCTAGGGAACTGGACTAAATGTTTCATAAGTGACAATTTAATAAGTCAGCGACCAGATTGCAGATAATAGTGATCTGGGCTCAAGGCAACTAGGCCTACATCACAGGAGGATGGTGGCATCTCAATTAGGGAGGACAGGATCGTGGTAATGGCTAGAGCGGAATGAGTGGAATGGTATCAATACATGCAATGGCGACCCGTCATTCAGGGCAGGTGGGGCAGAGACTCACCTGTTTTGAGCCCCACGTTTTCAGCAACATCAAAAAATATACAGTATATGTAAAATATTTATTTTTTGGTGCTTGCCTGTTTTAGATTTTATTTTGGTGTTAATATGTGTTGAATATCAGTTTGCAAACAATGAGTTAATAAAGCATGCAAACATGGTCTCTTTTTTTTTTTTTTTTAGTAAGGCAGCTCCAAAATGCAGGTGTTTCAGCCTAGCTCAGTGCTTTCTGTGGTGGTGGGGTAAACCAGCAGAAAATATGGAGCTTTGCGCCGTGGTTGGCTCAGTGTTTTGTCACTCATGGGGTCACTCATGGGGTCATCACCGCCAAGTCTAAGGGTAGACCTCGAAAATTCAAGCTCATTGGGTGTTGCCATAGAGTTACATTAGAAGTGCCCATCCAAAAAAGATCATTGGCCACAGATAAAATTATGTCAAATCACGTTATATCTACAGTAGCTTTGATTGGACTGTCAAGATCATACTTTCAAAATCTTAGCTAACCATCATCATCATGAATAAAGTCGACAATCTACTGGCAAATCCTTTTTAATCCTTGTCATATGAAGAGAAATAATTAAGAGAAATTATAGATATAACGTATCGGTGCTCATCGGACATTGGACATAAACATTAAACCACCAGTTGGAAATTGCAAATTCAACAATGAGTGGTTTGGAAGGAATCAGTGGCAAACTTCAAGCAATGTAAAGCATTCATTAGCCTGCTATTCAGTTGAGTGGCTGTGTGGTCCCAAGTCTAAGATTAAGGGTCTCTTTTCCTAGTTTAAAATGATAAACATTCAACATTGGTCATGCTGTCAACGAGTCATGATTTGTGCCGCACACCAAACAACTGTTAACTCGGAACTGCAAAATATGACTTTAGGGAGTTCAAGACAACTGGGAACTCGGGAAAAACGAGCTACGACTTGCAAAAATAAGTTTTGAACTTTCATCCAACTCGGAATTGTAAATTGGGAACTCGGGCCTCTTTCTAGAGCTACAGTCTACAGTCTATGTTGTGTAGTAAGCTGTTAGTAGCACATGTGCCTCACCCTAATAATTTGGTCTATTTTCACCTATACATTTCACCTACTGTTCTTACTTGGTGGTGCACATGTGGCCTTTAACCTGTTTTTGAAAAATGTAATCATTGAATATTGTAAGAGCTTTCATTGTCTACTTATATGCCCCTTTTATTCATCCTATGGATCTGAGTTGGTGTACAGGGAGAACACTGTAAGAACGGCCCATGGTCTGAATTCTGTCGCTGTACATTTCAAAAGTGCTGAACAAATAGTTATATTAACTACGTCCGTCTAAACTCACTCATTAATGTCTTAATCAAAATGACGGATTGCCTCTTAACCCGGTTGTCGTCCCCTTATGCCATAGTTTGTACATCTCAATTGTCAGTAGAAATCACATTTGTTTAAGCAAGACAACCATATCAGCTATTTATTTTTTAAAGGCAGTAAATGAGGCTGAATAAACTGTTTCGCTGCCAGACAAAGCTCCGCTGATAGCCAGGTGTTGCAGTGGTAAGGTGTTGGGACTCTGCTGTTGGGACAGCTTTATATAGGCCCTAACAGTTTGTGGGCACCGTTTGTCATCATTATAGTGCAATTAATGTATTGTTTAGTGTTTTGTTGTGGCTTTGCTGGCATGCATCCCACTTTATTTATTTTTTGCCCCACCAAGATTTACATGCTAAAATCGCCACTGGTTTGACACCATTCCATTTTCCTCTGTTCCAGCCCTCAGCAGCCTCCTGTGGCCTACATACTGTAGATAATCAAAGCATGACAGCAGATTTTACATTTTAAATAACCCACAGTGCATTACCAGCAGTTATTTACAGTGTAAGCACTGCTCACTAATTTTTAACAAGCCCTTAAGGTCCCAGTCACAGACAGAGCTGACAAGCAAAGCAGGAGAATGCAGTTGTTGTTTTACCCTTCACAATATAAAACATAGTAATGGCTCTGAGTATTGGTAAAGTAGGACACCTAGCAAAGTGGGATACTTAAGCTTTGCAATGGATTTTTAAAATGTGTACAATAACATAACCACCAGTCAATGCCTGTGTGTTAGGAAGTATGTGATGATAAACAATGGGTTCAGTGAGTATGACATCATCATTGTGTGCGTGACACATGTAATGACACATGACGCCAGAGGCATAATGGTAAGTAAAATGTACAGAATCCCTGAAGCCCCTCAAAAATACAAAAACTTGCAGAATTATCTTGTCTGAATGACATTTCCAAGCACTCCGTGTTGCATCGTGCTTAAGAACAGCACTTAGCCATAGTATATTGGCCATATACCACACCCCCTTGGGCTTTATTGCTTAAAGACGTAGGCCTACATCTGGCCACCTCTGTATTTCTAAAATTATATCAAATTACTCACTCATCTTACTTAAATGATAGTACGTGAGTTTAATGTTTCATATTTTTGATGATATTTTGAAATAATGTCACCAAAATAAATGAAAAAAGCCAACATTTGATGACTTATGACATTAACAAAAATATAGTTCATTTTTTGTCATTTAATTCCTGAAGTAAGATTGATTGTCATCCATTCCTAGACTTTCCTTGTGCTTCCCATGACAAGCCCGTGGAGATGTTAAAACAGCTGCGACAAATGTCGTTCCCTGCCACAAACATGATGCGTCAGGGAGCACCACAGACTTGAGCACCACAAATGAGATCACACACCTGCCATGTCTCCACCATCCACGCTGGCACTGTATTGAGTGTTAGCTGAGGCACACAGGTGTGTCTCTGCTCTCCGCAGTGGAGGTGAGGCTGTGACAGCATGTACCTGGTGGTCTTCCTTTCTGGCTCCTCTGCTACAGCTTTGTAATCTCATTACCGATGCATGTCTCATTAATTTCCGTCATGGCCGAATGGCCCACCATTCTTGCTGTCACTGCCTGGGACCAGTCTCCTGCCACCACTGCTAGGAATCCAAGGACCTGGATCCAAAGCAGATGAAGGGGAAAACGATGGCCTGTTAAAATGGCCATCGATGCTGAATCATCAATGATGATCTGTCCAGGTGGAATTTGAAATGTTAGCAAGGGTTCATGAAGATGACAAATCCAGCTGCCAAATTTGTCAAAAACATGTTTGCTTGGGGGTAACTTTTGAGAGAAAAAGTACATTTTCTATGATTTAAACAAACAACCAAGTCAAGGGAGAGAGGCAGCGCAGTATGAGTACATTCATTTGGCAGATGAATGTGGCATTGATGCTGTGCTATTCATATTTGTTCTGTAAAAATAATATAATAACAAAATAAATAGTAATACAAAATAAAATATGTGAAAGACACATTCAAATGATTTCATGCAGCACTTCATGGCAAATGTGCTGTATGTACATGACTATGTGCTATATGTACATTCTCATTGAAGGGGCTGTAGTGAAGCAGGTCGAGAGCTTCAAGTTCCTTGGCGTCTACATCACCAACAAACTAACATGGTAAAAGCACACCAAGAGGGCACAACAAAACCTACCCCCCCCCCCCCCCTCAGATTTGGCATGAGTCCTCAGATCCTCAAAACGTTCTACAGCTGCACCATTGAGAGCATCCTGACAGGTTGCATCACTGCTTGGAATGGCAACTGCTCGGCCTCAGAACCGCAAGGCACTACAGAGGGTAATGTGTATAGCCCAGTACATCACTGGGGCCAAGCTTCCTGCCATCCAGGACCTCTATACCAGGCAGTGTCAGTGGCCCTAAAAAGGCCCTAAAAATTGCCAAAGACTCCAGCCACCCTGGTCATAGACTGTTCTGTCTGCTACAGCACCGCAAGCAGGACCGGAACGCCAAGTCTTTTACGCTACTGCTACTCTCTGTTATACCTACATGTACATACAGTATTACCTCAATTATCTCGACTAACTGGTGCCTCCGCACATTGACTCTGTACCTGTACCTCCTGTATGTAGCTTCACTATTGTTATTTTACTGCTGCTCTTTAATTACTTGTTACTTTTAATAATTTTTTTGTGGACATTTTTCTTAAATCTGCATTGTTTGTTAAGGGCTTGTAAGTAAGCATTTCCACTGTAAAGTCTATAACTGTTGTATTTGGCGCATCTGACAAATAACATTTGATTTCATTTGATGTAAAGCTGATGTGGGCATAAAATAAGTTTGTCCATTGTAAAACCCAGGGGGCTATGGCTTGCAATATTTTGATGTAAGTTTTGTAGGCCCACAATAATGAGGATGCTAATGATGCTTTAAATGTGTTTGTTGAGATTTTAATGGCTTGGTGTTTCTGTTCAGTTCTTTTTTTGCATGGAATGATGACTGAATCCAACATCACTTTAAGTGGTGATATTTGTTATCCTGCTGGTCATAGGAATCAATTATGAGGCTGTGTTTGTGAGGTAAAGTACATTTCTTCTGTATACAAGGGAGGCTTTATTTCAATCTAAACATACTGTTTCTCAGAAAACTTGCAGAGTGGTTATTGAATTTGAATGTTCAGTGATAACTACAATAAAACAGAATGTGAATCTCACACACAATTCAACCATTCTAGCATATTTAATTGTTAACTTCCATACCAAGAATACATGTTAATCCTGGCAGAAAAGACTATTCATGTAAAAGTGGCTATTTCATCATACTTTTTGTTGTTGTTGTTGTGCTGATTGTAAACACAATCTGGCTTCCCTTGTTGTACTTCCCTGTTCTGTTATAAGACAAGTTCCTGATGCTTGCTCAAGGTTGGCATTAAATGAAACATACACAGATTGTCCTTGCCTGAGGCCTTTTCACATTATTTGAAATGCAATGTTCAAATTCCCCTTTGTCAGTTGGTGGTCTTGTTCGTTCTTCAAAAGGTTGTTGTTTGATGTTTTCCCTTTGCCACTTGCTCATTTACATTGTCCGAATTGCAAAGAATGCTTAAATTCTCAAAGTCGCAAACATTGACATGCTTTTAGGCATGCTAGCAAGTGCTTAAGGTTTGGGTAAGTGTTTGGGAAAGGTTAAAACCTCTTAAGGATCGGACCCTTTTTTCACCTAACTTTTCACCTAAAATTACATACCCAAATTGAACTGCTTGTAGCTCAGGACCTGAAGCAAGGATATGCATATTCTTGATTACCATTTGAAAGGAAACACTTTGAAGTTTGTGGAAATGTGAAATTAATTAGATCTGGTAAAATATAATACAAAGAAAAAAACGTTTTTGTTTTGTTTTTTTGTACCATCATCTTTGAAATGCAAGAGACAGGCCATAGTGTGTTATTCTAGGCCAGGCGCAATTTAGATTTTGGCCACTAAATAGCAGCAGTGTATGTGCAAAGTTTTACACTGATCCAATGAACCATTGCATATCTGTTCAAAATGTCGTATCAAGACTGCCCAAATGTGCCCAATTGGTTTATTAATACATTTTCAAGTTCATAATTGTGGATTCTCCTCAAACAACAGCATGGTATTATTTCACTGTAATAGCTACTGTAAATCGGACAGTGCAGTTAGATTAACACGAATTTAAGCTTTCTGCACATATCAGATATATCTATGTCCTGGGATTGTTTTATTTATTACTTACAACCTCATGCTAATCACATTAGCCCACGTTAGCTCAACCATTCCTCGGGTGGGACACCGATCCCTTAGAAGTGATGCTCCAGAGCTTTTGGATAATTTCAGACAGTAGTTTTGAAAGTAGTGCTCACAAGCAAAAATGGGCCCCCAAAAACTGTGCACAAATGTGTGCTATGTAAGGTTCCTCAGTCGAGCAGTGAATTTCAAACAAAGATTCAACCACAAATACCAAGGAGGATTTCCAATGCCTTGTAAAGAAGGGCACCTATTAGTAGATCGGTAAAAATACAAATTGACATTGAATACCCATTTGAGCATGATGAAGTTATTAATTACACTTTAGATGCTGTATTTTATCAATACACCCAGTCACTACAACGATACAGGCGTCCTTCCTAACTCAGTTGCCGGAGAGGAAGGAAACCATTCAGAGATCTCACCATGAGAACAATGGTGACATTAAAACAGTTACAGGCTGTGATAGGAGAACACTGAGGATGGATCAACAACATTGTAGTTACGCCACAATACTAACTTAATTAACAGAGTGAAAAGAAGGAAACCTGTACCAAATACAAAAATTCCAAAACATGCATCCTGTTTGCAACAAGCCACTAAAGGAATACTGCAAAATAATTGGCAAAGAAATTACATTTTTGTCCAGAATGCAAAGTGTTACTCTGCATATTTTCAAGTGGCTGCATCACGTTATGGGGTATGCTTGTAATCGCTAAGGACTGTGGAGTTTTTCAGGATAAAAAATGGAGCAAAGCAGAGGCAAAATCCTAGAGGAAAACCTGCTTCAGTCTGTATTCCACCAAGACACTGGGAGATGATGTCACGCCCTGACCTTAGAGATCCTTATTATTCTCTATGTTTGGTTAGGTCAGGGTGTGACTCGGGTGGGAAATTCTATGTTTTCTATTTATTTGTTATTGGCCGAGTGTGGTTCCCAATCAGAGGCAGCTGCCTATCGCTGTATCTGATTGGGGATCATACTTAGGCAGCCCTTTTTCCCACCATTAGATTGGGGGATCTTGTTTTCTGTTTAGTGTTTCTACCTGACAGAACTGTGCACTTTCGTTTTTTTGTTATTTTGTTTGAGTGTTTTTGAAATAAAATAATCATGGACACTTCCTACGCTGCGCTTTGGTCCAATCTTCCTACCACTAACGAGAGCCATTACAGATGAATTCACCTTTCAGCAGTACAGTCGTGAACAAAATAATGACAAATATTAAGTTTTACTAAGTCTGCTGTCTCAGTTTGTATGATGGAAGTTTGCATATACTCCAGAATGTTATGAAGAGTGATCAGATGAATTGCAATTAATTGCAAAGTCCCTCTCTGCCATGAGAATCATGTCAGTGATTCTCTCGTTAACACAGGTGTGAGTGTTGACGAGGACAAGGCTGGAGATCACTCTGTCATGCTGATTGAGTTTGAATAACAGACTGGAAGCTTCAAAAGGAGGGTGGTGCTTGGAATCATCATTCTTCCTCTGTCAACCATGGTTACCTGCAAGGAAACACATGCTGTCATCATTGCTTTGCACAAAAAGGGCTCCACAGGCAAGGATATTGCTGCCAGTAAGATTGCACCTAAATCAGCTATTTATCAGATCATCAAGAACTTCAAGGAGAGCAGTTCAATTGTTGTTAAGAATGCTTCAGGGCGCCCATGAAAGTCCAGCAAGCGCCAGGACCATCTCCTAAAGTTGATTCAGTACAGAGCTTGCTCAGGAATGGCAGCAGTCAGGTGTGAGTGCATCTGTGTGGCGAAGACTTTTGGAGGATGGCCTGGTGTCAATAAGGGCAGCAAAGAAGCCACTTCTCTCCAGGAAAACATCAGGGACAGACTGATATTCTGCAAAAGATACAGGGATTGGACTGCTGAGGACTGGGGTAAAGTCATTTGATGAATCCCCTTTCCAATTGTTTGGGGCATCCGGAAAAAAGCTTGTCCGGAGAAGACAAGGTGAGCGCTACCATCAGTCCTGTGTCATGCCAACAGTAAAGCATCCTGAGACCATTCATGTGTGTGGTTGATTCTCAGCCAAGGGAGTGGGCTCACTCACAATTTTTCCTAAGAACACAGCCATGAAAAAGAATGGTACCAACACATCCTCCGAGAGCAACCTCCCCCCAACCATCCAGGAACAGTTTGGTGATGAACAATGCCTTTTCCAGCATGATGGAGCACCTTGCCATAAGGCAAAAGTGATAACTAAGTGGCTCAGGGAACAAAACATCAATATTTTGGGTCCATGGCCAGGAAACTCCCAGACCTTAATCCCATTGAGAACTTGTGGTCAGTCCTCAAGAGGCGGGGGAACAAACAAAAACACACAAATTCTGACAAACTCCAAGCATTGATTATGCAAGAATGTGCTGCCATCAGTCGGGATGTGGCCCAGAAGTTAATTGACAGCATGCCAGGGCGGATTGCAGAGGTCTTGAAAAAGAAGGGTCAACACTGCAAATATTCACTCTTTGCATCAACTTCATGTAATTGTCAATAAAAGCCTTTGACACTTATGAAAAGCTTGTAATCATACTTCTATATTCCATAGTAACATCTGACAAAAATAACTAAAGACACTGAAGCAGCAAACTTTGTGAAAATCATTATTTGTGTCTTTCTCAAAACTTTTGGCCACGACTGTACAATAACTTAAAACACAAGACCAAATATACACTGGAGTTGCTTACCGACATGACAATGTATGTTCCTGAGTGGCAGAGTTACAGTTTTGACTTGGCAAGACCTGAAAATGGTCATCTAGCAGTGATCAACACCCTATTTTACAGAGCTTGAAGAATTTTAAATCATAATGGAGGAATATTGTACAATCCAGGTGTGCGAAGCTCTTAGAGACTTACCCAGAAAGACTCACAGCTGTAAGTCTCTAGCACTTTCATTTCCATTGAAATGCATTTGAAGCTCATTTAAATATTATTTTAGAACAAAAAGTATAAATGCTTTCAAAAATATTTTCTCAAGCAATTTACGTTGGGCCAGTCTGAACATTTGAAAGTTGGTTTTGTTTTAATACCTTGAATCGTTTAAGCTCTAGAGCTGGCTAAATGAAACAAGTAATGATAACACGAGTATGCAAGAAATCTAGAGTTGAGCTTTGCCTTCAATTATTACGGTACCCAGTGTTTGATATGTTACGAATTCCAATTCGTACAATATGCTACAAACTTGTAACTGCTTAAGTTGTAACTGCTTTCATGCAGTCAAATGACCTAGTGGCCTCATGGGTGGAATGTTCTTAATATCCTTCATAATTTTCATAAAGCATAAAATCTGGTGTTTCTATGTCAGTATATACAGTATAAATGTCAGTATATAAAGTGTAATATTGAGATGCAAACACAAAATGTGATACATTTCAACTCTATATCTGACATGGTACAGGTGGATTTTTTTTTTTCAGACTACCAAGAATCACTCTTTGTGACCCTGATTTAGCCCACTGCAGTAAAAGGTTATTAAGATTAGGCATGCTAGCTTAAGTTTAGGCCAGGGTAAGGGTTAGGGTACAGTTTGAAAAGAAAAAATGCCTGGATTCAAACCTCTGCCACTTTTGGAGTCCTTCACTTTACACTCAGAATTCAGAATTGTGTTACAACTTGGTGACTGACAGTGGTCAAACATTACTCTCTGTAAATTGAAAAATAATGTTGTTGCTGCTCACTGGATAAAGTGTGTTGATGCACATCATCTGACAAATCAAATGATGTATTGCATTGTCGAGGTTGTTCTTAAAACAGTCCAATCAAAACCTTTCACATGCAGATAAAGCGCATCGCTGTGGGAAATCATTACCGGTCATGGAGTTCCTTACTTCCCCTTCTCTCAAACAAAAAATACCCATATTCAACCGTTAGCCTTCACATTTACGAAAGTCTCAGCTAAGAAGTTCTCAAAACTCAAATACATTTCAAGATAATGTAGTAAGCTGGATATAGTCTATGCCTAGTCCTAGCAATAGACCCTTTACAAGTAGCTAAGAGCGACGCTGTTGTTGCTACTCTTTGACTAGCAGGTGAGTAAAATGACACTCTTTTCCTCACTGCTCCTGGGGTCACATTGTACCAAAAATCTAACAGAATGATGAAAGCTTTGTGCCACCTCGTGTAAGTACATTTTCCTGACAGAAATCAGCCCTTCAGAGAGGGACATTTTAAAGAGCCTCAGAACAGCTTGAGGCTTTAAAGATCACAGTTTTTTTGATGGGGGGGGGGGGGGGTTCTTTGTTGTTGTTGTTAGTTGATGATAAAAAAAAGAATTAGGCTATTTTTCACTTTGCTGATGACAATAACAGTGCTCCAAGCCATGACATACACTTAATGTGAAATTGCACCTAATTTGCAACTTATGAAAGCTGAGCGGGGCAACATGTATGTGATCGTTAGCAGGTGAAGATAACTGCATAGATACACGTTTCTAGTTTCCTTTCTCTCCTTTTTCAGTTGCATGAAAGCACCAACGAAGACAGCCTTGTTCTTCCCTTTTCTTCGTAACCCCCCCCCCATCCAAAAGTCCCCAGAGAGGTTCAATTTTCAGACGACTTTGGTAAAGCAATTCTTGTGCACCACAAAGAACTGACACTTACTACTGAAAGAGAGTTGCATTTATATCCATAGAGATGTTGGGGGGAAACTGCTATAGCTCATCTAAAGAGAAACCTTACAATAGAAAGCATTTTAAATTAGAGGATGGCCTCAGACACAACTCGAAGTTGTGGTTGCTGGATTGTTCAATAAGCAAGGATTTCACCTCAGGAGACTGAGTGAATCCAAAATCCATCCTTGAGAGCGGGGCTGTTCTCCAGTGACAGCCTTCAAAGTGCATAGATATGAAAAATGAAATGCGGCACCTTTGGGAACACGGACACTATTTTGAAAATTAAGTATTGTGGTTTTTCAAGGCATTGTTTGTTTAGTTTAGAAACACAGCCGCACTGCTTCTTAACACAGTGCGCATCCAACCCAGCCGCACCAATGTGTCGGAGGAAACACCGTGCACCTGGCGACTTGGTTAGCGTGCACTGCACCCGGCCCGCCACAGGAGCCGCTAGTGAGCGATGATGCAAGGATATCCCTACCGGCCAAACCCTCCCTAACCCGGACGACGCTAGGCCAATTGTGCATCGCCCCATGGACCTCCCGGTCACGGCTGGCTGCGACAGAGCCTGGGCTCGAACCCAGAGTCTCTGGTTGCACAGCTAGCACTGCATTGCAGTGCCTTAGACCACTGTGTTACTTTTATTTTTTTCCTTCTTTTTTTTAAACTGCATTGTTGGTTAGGGGCTCGTAATAAGCATTTCACTGTTGTATTTGGGGCGTGTGACTAATACAATTTGATTTGATTTGATATGATATACAGTGCCTTTGGGAAGTACTCAGACCCCTTGACTTTCTCCACAATTTATTAGGTTACAGCCTTTTTCTAAAATGTATTAAATAGTTTTATCCCCTCATCAACCTACACACAATATCCCATAATAAAACATTTAATTTTTTTGCTAATTTATTAAACGTAAAAAATGGAAATATCAAATTTACATATTTATTCAGACCCTTTGGCAGCGATTACAACCTCGAGTCTGGGTATGACGCTACAAGCTCGGCACACCTGTATTTGGGGTGTTTCTCCCATTCTTCTCTGCAGATCTTCTCAAGCTCTGTTATTTTGAATAGGAAGTGTCGCTGCACAGCTATTTTCTGGTGTCTCTAGAGATGCTCAGTCGGGTTCAATTTCGTGCTCTGCCTGGGCCACTGAAGGACATTCAGAGACTTGACCCGACGCCACTCCTGCGTTGTCCTGTTTGTGTGCTTAGGGTCATTATTCTGCTGGAAGGTGAACCTTTGCCCCAGACTGAGGTCCTGAGCACTCTGGAGCAGGTTTTCATCAAGGATCTCACTGTACTTTGCTCCGTTCATCTTTCCCTTGATCCTGACTAGTCTCCCAGGCCCTGCAAATGAAAAACTTCACAACGGCATGATTCTACTACCACCATGCTTCAGCGTAGGGATGGTATTGCCTAGGTGATGAGCGGTGCCTGGTTTCCTCCATACGTGACGCTTGGAATTCAGGCCAAAGAGTTCAATCTTGTTTTCATCAGACCAGAGAATATTCTTTCTCATTGTCTGAGAGTCTTTAGGTGCCTTTTGGCAAACTCCATGCGGGCTGTCATGTGCCGTTTACTTAGGAGTGGCTTCCGTCTGGCCACTCTACCATAAAGGCCTGGTTGGTAGAGTAATGCAGAGATGGTTGTCCTTCTGTAAGATCCTCCAATCTTCACAGAGGTACTCTGGAGCGCTGTTAGAGTGACCAACAGGTTCTTGATCACCTCCCTGACCAAGGCCCTTCTTCCCTGATTGTTCAGTTTGGACAGGCGGCCAGCTCTAGGAAGAGTCTTGAAGGTTCCAAGTTTCTTCCACGACAATGCCTATTGTGGAGGCCACTTTGTTCTTGTGGACCTTCAATACTGCAGAATTGTTTTTGTACCCTTCCCCTGATCCGTGCCTCGACACAATCCTGTCTCGGAGCTCTACGGACAATTCCTTCATCCTCATGGCTTGGTTTTTGCTCTGACATGTACTGTCAACTGTGAAACCTTATATAGACAGGTGTGTGCCTTTCCAAATCAAGTCCAATCAATTGAATTTAACACAGGTGGACTCCAATCAAGTTGTAGGAACAACTCAAGGATGATCAATGCAAACAGGATGCACCTGAGCTCAAACCTAGGATCTACCATGTGGTTTAGCCAAAATCTATATATTTTTTAAGAAGAAAAACAAAAAACGTATCTCAAAAAATTCTTAACCTGCTGAGCACAAACAACATGGTTTCAACTTAATTTGTTAACATACTGTGATGTGGAATCTACCTGGAAACACATTGGATTTGCAAAAGTCAACTGTTGTTTTGACTTTGAAATTTCAACCACAGGATTATGTCATAATGGTAACCAATTTTCAACACAGACAAACTTTGTACAAAATATGTTGATTTTGAACCTTTGAAACAACATTATATCCAGTATCAGAAAAAAAACATACGTCTGGGCAGCACCTACTGGAGAGTTGATCTATCTAGAGCTATCCATTTGATCTCCCATCCAGGGTTTTAAACAAGCCCAGCTTTGATATTTGTCACTGACTACTACCAAAGTGCTATTTTGAGAATGATTATTGAGAGCTCTCTTAATAGATTCACTGTTACTATTGAAGTCATTCCAAAGAGTAGGTTTAACAGAGCAAATTAAACGTTACCATACTTCAAATTTTATTGGTCACATATAGTGTTTGGCAGATGTTATTGTGGGTGTAGCAAAAGGCTTGTGCTTCTAGTTCCAACAGTTCAGCAATATCTAACAAGTAATATCTAACAATTTCACAACAGATCCCTAATACACACAAATCTAAGTAAATGAATAGAATTAATAATATATAAATATATGGATGAGCAATGTCAGTGTGGCATAGACTAAGATACAGTAGAATACAGTATATCCAGTGCCTTGCAAAAGTATTCACCCCCTTTGGCGTTTTTTTGTTGCATTACATTTTTTTTGGATTTCATATAATGGACATACACAAAATAGTCCAAATTGGTGAAGTGTATTGAAAAAACGGACTTGTTTAAAAAAAATCCTAAAAATAAAAAATGTTAAATTGTTGCATGCATATGTATTCACCCCCTTTGCTATGAAGCCTCTAAATAAGATCTGGTGCAACCAATTACCTTTAGAAGTTACATAATTAGTTAAATAAAGTTATTATGTGTGCAATCTAAGTGTCACATGATCTGTCACATGATCTCAGTATATATACACCTGTTCTGAAAGTCCCCAGAATCTGCAACACCACTAAGCAAGGGGCACCACCAATCAAGCGGCACCATGAAGACCAAAGAGTTCTCCAAACAGGTCAGGGACAAAGTTGTGGAGAAGTACAGATCGGGGTTGGGTTATAAAAAAAGATCAGAAACTTTAACATCCCACGGAGCACCATTAAATCCATGATTAAAAAAAGGAAAGATTATGGCACCACAACAAACCTGCCAAGAGAGGGCCGCCCACCAAAACTCATGGACCAGGCAAGGAGGGCATTAATCAGAGAGGCAACAAAGAGACCAAAGATAACCCTGAAGGAGCTGCAAAGCTCCACAGCGGAGATTGGAGTATCTATTCAAAACTATTCACACTATTGGGTGAATGGTTATGCACGCTCACATTTTCAGTTTTCTTGTCTTATTTCTTGTTTGTTTCACAAAAAGAATATGTTGCATCTTGAAAGTGGTAGGCATGTCGTGTAAATCAAATGATACAAACCCCCCCAAAAAATACATTTTAATACCAGTTTGTAAGGCAACAAAATAGGAAAAATGCCAAGGGGTGTGAATACTTTCGCAAGCCGCTGTACACATGAGACAAGTAATGCAAGTAAACATTATTAAAGTTAAATTATTAAAGTGAACAATGATTTCAAGTCGAAGTCATAGATCATAAATTACTATTTTGGCCTTTATCCCAGATCACTATATATTTTTTGTACAATTATTTTGCGTATATTTTGTTTTTAAAGCGACTTTGAGATTCTACTTGTAATGAAAGTTCTAAATAAAATGCATCTATTATTATTATATTGCATTTGCAAAGTCATTGACAGCTATTGTTTAAATTCAATCCAAGGTTCAAATAAAAATGAAACATATATATAGGCCTAGGCTTTCAAGCTTTGGTTGATTTCCAATGTAATCTTCAAGTTAATAATTAACATGTAGGATTCACGTCTCTATCTGAACAAAACATGTAAGTGAAAGAATAGGACCAAATCAAACTCAAAATGCACTTTAATTAAAGTTTGATTTGATTTTAGTCCTATTCTTTAACTTTTGGTTGAGATGGAGACCTGAATCCCACATATAAATTATTAAAGTAACTGTCCAGTGCAAATCTAAAGTTAATATTTTGTTAACTCACGTTGAAATAATGTTGTTGACTCGTCCTATACTCGTATTTGTGGCCAAAGCATAATTTGGAGAAAAAAAAACACTTCAAAAACCCCAATTCAAACTTGTATCTCAAACAGACCATTTAAAAAGGTCACGCCCTGATCTGTTCCACCTGTCCTTGTGATTGTCTCCACCCCCTCCAGGTGTCGCTTATTTTCCCCAGTGTATTTATCCCTGTGTTTCCTGTCTCTCTGTGCCAGTTCATCTTATCTGTTCAAGTTAACCAGCGTGTTTTTCCCATGCGCCTGCTTTTTCTATTCTCTTTTGCTAGTCCTCCCGGTTTTGACCCTTGCCTGTTTCTGGACTCTGTACCCACCTGCCTGACCATTCTGCCTGCCCTGACCTTGAACCTGCCTGCCACACTGTACCTCCTGGACTCTGAACTGGTTTTGACCTTTTGCCTGTCCACAACCATTCTCTTGCCTACTCCTTTTGGAATATCATAAATATCAAAGACTCAAACAATCTGCCTCCTGTGTCTGCATCTGGGTCTGGCTTGTGCACTCATAGAAAATGCTTGCTATTTCATCATAGAACATGATGTCATGTTGGCTCATTTGCTGAGCTGGCCAAATCAGCAGTTTACTGGATTTCATATATGCCAATGCCATTCTGTTGTTGCGGTATGACCACACCACTCCAACACAGAAAAGCATTTTTTTTACATACTTTATTACAATTTTTGGGTGAAGGAAAGCTATTTCACTCATATAATTAATTATAGGTAGTATTTAATATACAGCTGGAAGCACTGGACAGTTACTTTCATTTGTAGACAAACTGGAATTAAGGCCAGAATAATTCAGACAAATTAAAGCCAGGCTTGTCATCTACAACCAAACACAATTCAATATTACCTTTATAATACAATAAATAGCATAACGTTAAGGAGATCCCACAAACTAAAATAACAGTATTTATTCAACCTTAAAATGGCCACATTTTGAGGTTCCAGTATCTATAAAGGTATTATGTAATCACAGAAAGCATGCATGTTCAAGATAGCGTACAAAGGTCACAGGTTTGAAGATCTTCACAAATGCTGTAATAATCTGACACGAATCTCGAGCAGCATTGATTACGTGCGCTATGCACTTTTAATGTAATCTCAACTGCAATCCAGGTCATTTGGTTGTGCTATTAGATGGAGCACAGCAATAACACATTATGTTGTTGTATAAATACAAAATATATGGCATTGTATTCCCATTTGAACTCTGTTGTGCTTTTGAATGGTTGAAAGCACAGTGATAACACATTTAGACCAAAAATCAGACATTGTTTTTCCATTGACATTTGGTTGTGCTTCTAGATGGTCGAAAGCATAACGATAACACATTGGGAATTCCAAAAACTTCTGGCTGTCTTTTTGAGTGGGGTGAATAACGGTTCAAATCAGTTGCTAACGGATTGTTTTTTTTGTCAGAACAACTGCTCTAGAATTACCTGTGCCTATTTTTTCCCATTCCTTAAGAATCAACACAGATGCTATGGATTTATGACATGACACTCCCACGTTGTGAAAATGTTGGATAAAGATTGTTTGAAGGACAATTGACCACGAAAGTTTGCATGTGAACCAAACTTAGGTCACCTTTTACCAAATATTGTTTATGCAACTGCTACAGGAAAACGTCTGGAAATGTGTGCTAGCAGTGATCTTTTTGTATGGAGTTTAACACATGGATATGTTCTTTCCATTGCAGATGTAGTTTATCATTATATTTCAGTCTAAAGTAGGATTCTAATTAACCTCATTGCACACAACCTGCAGGCAATGATTATCTGGTGAATACACTCTTCATTAACATGGCTTTATAAAAACAATGTTTTGTTTTAGTCCTTATCTTGAGGCAATGATGCAATTATCTTCACAATTACGTGTTCTTCGTAGTGATAGTGTGTCTATTATTGTAGTTTGGCTCATTATTGTATTCAGTGTGCGTGAACACTCCACATATCCTCCTTTGCTATAGCTCACCCCGTCCAGGATGATAATTTCTGCTACACTATGGATAATTATACTAAACTATAATTGAAACTTCATTAAGTATTATATTGTCCTTGCTTGGCATTGTGTAGTAGTGGTTGCAATGTCAGACTGGTGCAGACTGAAAATCTTGTTCCCTTTGTGACACATGAGGTCCTAGCAGGCTGCAATGAGCTCCAGTAGGCCTACCTAAGAGTACACCACCATGTCTTCCTTGCTGTATGCCTCCGACAGTTTCATCAGCTCATGAATAAGATGAATGATGTGGAAGTGAGTAGTACTTACATTGGAAGCCTTTCTGTCCGAGGCAGTGGCATGGCCCATAGCCATTTGTCACCGTTTCGATGCACCAACATCTACAAGCCAACCTGTCCTCTCATTCATCAAACCTAAAGCTGCTAACTTACTGTTTGCTAAAATTAGAAGAGAACAAGAATGGACATGTTGAGATGTCCCAATAACATAAATAGTGTTTCTTTGTCATGAAAATCCTACATTAACAATGACCCACATTCCCACCATCTCTCCAAAGACAAAATACATAATTTGCATTCAGATGTATTGTTTATTAATATTGCCTCAATCAGCCTCAGTCCTCAAATTTAACAAGCACATATTTGCAAAATCCCAAACAATTATACAAAAGAAATGCATGACACCAGTGGTGACACTTCTTTTCTGTCTGGTTGGCGTGAGCTTCTGAACAATCAGCACAGCAATAGAGTATTCAATTGGCAGGTTGGGATAAGATTCCTGGCCTTGTTTGTAATTTGAGTAAATGTGACTGAATTCAGGAAGGTGAGCTCATATGTACAATTTTCAAGATTGGCTTTTTTTTCAGACTCAGAGCTTGGTATATGGTATATCATACATTGCAGTTGTTCAATGTGAAAGTTATGCTTCTTTGAAATTTGATAAACTTGTTATCGCACGTTGGAGACAAGTATGAGCAAAATGCACTTGAAAGATTTTCACACTTTCTAGACTAGAGAGTTCTTCTTTGTTCACACCCTCTTAAGCCTTAGCGCCGCCCATCGCTTTAAGAACTGACATATAAAGGCATGAGTCAACATGGCATCGTTCTCCAGAAAGTAGTCTCTACCTTCCACCTCCTCCATTAAATCAAATTGAATTGTATTGGTCACATACACATGGTTAGCAGATGTTAATGTGAGTGTAGTGATCATGAATTCTGCCTTGTTTCTGCCTTGTTTCTCTCAATATAGCTCAGAGCTTTCTCCTTGGCTAAACTAGGCTCATCATTGAAATGTTTTATTCATATTTATGGATCCTATACAAGTTTGTAATTAAGGCATATGAAAGTGTATATGTTCCACAATACATTTCTGCACAAAATATAAATAGAATTACTGCCCTATTATGGATGACAAATTAGCGTCAAACAGCCATGATCCTGAATCGTTTCACAAATGCTGATAGTGTTGTGTTCCTGTCTCTTATTTTGCAATGGGGTTTTTTGCAATTTGGCATCTTACATGAATGATTACTAATAGTGGGGCACTTTTTAAAGAGAAGCTTTCCATTAGTAAACTCTTGAAGCCAATAAAAATAAATCGAGCAAATCCTATGATTGGTTGCCAGGTCAACATGATATCAGATATGTTTTGTTGATGAAATAATGACCAGAAAGACCTATCGTGTAAACCCTGTTTTATTGTTGTTTTTGGTTTACATCCATGCAGTAAAAAGCAGGTATTTGGGGTGTCTGGCTCTTAAAACCATATCTAAACAACGCCAGACATGACTCTGAGCAAAAGCAACCCACCACACCCATGGAATGGATCACGTTCTGTGGGCAGCAGAGACATTCACAATCACCACATAATCTGACAATAATTGTGCCAATCATCCACTAATTAATGAACTAATGCAAGTCATTTCATCATTCAAATTGTAATTTATCACACCTGTAACTATCTTACAGAAAGTAAGAAGGCAAGGAACCACCTGGAATGTGGTCAAGAAAACCACCCAGAACAGAGTTCGCTGTAGATGCACAGCTGAGGCCCTTTCCTCCACTAGGAGCTGAACGGTATAAGTCAAGAAGACAGTCAAGTAGACCTAACTGTTATAGGTAGACAGTACTGTCTTAATCGTATTGAGCTTTATCAACTGAAGGGATGTTTTTAGGATGCCAAAAACACCCAATGCCTAAATATCTTTTTTATGTTTAGCATTTTTTTGCCAGGGTAGATACCTGTCACTTCTGTTCAAACTTCACACTAATCACAGATTCAGGAAGTTAAAAAACAGCACTAATCCAACATTAATCAATCACCACTCAGCAAACCATCAAAATAAAAGCAAATATGCTGTCTTACATGAACCATTATCCTCCTAAGTAGCTGCAACAAATTGTTTCAATTTGTCATCCTCTGATAAAATGAGATTATATTTTTGTCCATGATGATCTGTTCGTACAGTGCCTTCAGAAGGTATTCACGCCCTTTGATCTTTTCCACATTTTGTTGTGTTACAGACTTGTTTGTAGATTTTCTTTGTCACTGGCCTACCTACACACAATACCTCATCGTGTCAAAGTGTACGTTTTTATTTTTATTAAAATATATATGTATTAACTAATTAATAAAACATATAAAGCTGAAATGCCTTGAGTCAATAAGTATTCAAACCCTTTGTTATGGCAAGCCTAAATAAATTCCGGAGTAGAAATGTGCTTAACAACTCACATAATAACTTACATGGACTCACCCTGTGTGCAACAATAGTGATTAACATGATTTTTGAATGACTACCTCCTCTCTGTACCCCACACATACATTTACAGTGGCTTGCGAAAGTATTCACACCCCTTGGCATTTTTCCTATTTTGTATCGTTTGATTTACACAACATGCCTACCACTTTGAAGATGCAAAATATTTTTGGGTGTGAAACAAACAAGAAGTAACACAAAAAAACTGAAAACTTGAGCGTGCATAACTATTCACCCCCCAAGGTCAATACTTTGTAGAGCCACCTTTTGCAGCAATTACAGCTGTAAGTCTCTTGGGGTATGTCTCTATAAGCTTGGCACATCTAGCCACTGGGGTTTTTGCCCATTCTTCAAGGCAAAACTGCTCCAGCTCCTTCAAGTTGGAAGGGTTCCTCTGCTATACAGCAATCTTTAAGTCACACCACAGATTCTCAATTGGATTGAGGTCTGGGCTTTGACAAAGCCATTCCAAGACATTTAAATATTTCCCCTTAAATCACTCAAGTTTTGCGTTAGCAGTATGCCTAGGGCCATTGTCCTGCTGGAAGGTGAACCTCAGTCTCAGTCTCAAACCTCTGGAAGACTGAAACAGGTTTCCCTCAAGAATTTCCCTGTATTTAGCGCCATCCCTCATTCCTTCAATTCTGACCAGTTTCCCAGTCCCTGCCAATGAAAAACATCCCCACAGCATGATGCTGCCACCACATTGCTTCACTGTGGATGGTATGGTATTCTCGGGGTGATGAGAGGTGTTAGGTTTGCGCCAGACATCTTCCGTAAAGCCTAGTTCTGTGGAGTGTATGGCTTAAAGTGGTCCTATGGACAAATACTCCAATCTCCACTGTGGAGCTTTGCAGCTCCTTCAGGGTTATCTTTGGTTTCTTTGTTGCCTCCCTGATTAATGCCCTCCTTGCCTGGTCCATGAGTTTTGGTGGGTGGCCCTCTCTTCACAGGTTTGTTGTGGTGCCATAATCTTTCAATTTTTTAATCATGGATTTAATGGTGCTCTGTGGGATATTCAAAGTTTTGGATATTTTTTATAACCCAACCCTTATCTGTACTTCTCCACAACTTTGTCCCTGACCTGTTTGGAGAACTCCTTGGTCTTCATGGTGCCCCTTGCTTAGTGGTGTTGCAGATTCTGAGGCCTTTCAGAACAGGTGTATATATACTGAGATCATAAGACATGTGACACTTAGATTGCACACAGAAGGACTTTATTTAACTAATTATTAACTCTTTTCCGGTTTAAATTATTATTATTTTTTTCATTTCACTTCACCATTTCGGACTATTTTGTGTATGTCAATTACATGAAGTCCAAATAAAAATCCATTTAACCTACAGGTTGAAATGCAACGAAATATGAAAAACGCCAAGGGAGATGAATACTTTTGCAAGGCACTGTAATTATCTGGAAGTTTGCCGGAGAGGAAAGATACCGCTCAGAGATTTCACCATGAGACTTTAAAATAGTTACAGAGTTTAATGGCTGTGATAGGAGAAAATAGCTCAACAACATTGTACTTTAGTTACTCCACAATACTAACCTAAATGACAGAGTGAAAAGAAGGAAGCTTGTACAGAATAAAAATATTCCAAAATATGCATCCTGTTTGCAAAAAGGCACTACAGTAATACTGCAAAACAATTGGAAAAGAAATTCCCTCTTTATAATGAATACAAAGTGTTGTGTTTGGGGAAAATCCAATACAACACATTACTGAGTACCGCTCTCCATACCACTTTCCATAGTCAAATCAAATCCAATTGTATTTGTCACATGTGCCGAATTCATCAGTGAAATGCTTACGTGCAAGCCCTTAACCAACAATACCGTTTTAAGAAAAATAAGTGTTAAAGTATTTACTGAAATAAACTGAAGTAAAAAATAAATAAAAAAGTTCAAATAAAAAAGTTGAAATTTAAATTGTCATTTGATTAGCTGTTCAGGAGTCTTATGGCTTGGGGGTAGAAGTTGTTAATAAGAAACCTTATGGACCTAGACTTGGCGCTCCGGTACCACTTACCGTGCGGTAGCAGGGAGAACATTCTATGACCAGGGTGGCTGGAGTTGGTCATAGTGGTGTCTGCATCATGTTATGGGGTATGCTTGAATGAAAGTTTACAACGTAGGTGCACACAGGTCGAGAGAAAAATTTGAGTTGACAGACAGTGACACATGGACAGACAGTGTCACATTCAATTTTGCCTTGCACACGCATGCCTGCATCTAGCTGATCTAGGGTGTACTCATTAGTTCAACAGTTGCAAACGAGAGCTTCTATTTAACAAAATCTGATATGTTTATACCTGTTTCATTCTTTTTGCTTCCGTTTAAGAAATGTTTTTCAACAGAATTGGTGCAATGAATACACCCCTGATCACAGGTAAAAACTGTTTAAAAACACTTTCATAGCAGCCACGTTATATTCCTTCTCGCATCTACATGCTCTCCTCCTCTCACCTTTACCCTTGGCTTTTGAACTTCAATGCACAGCACATCCGCTGTATGTGACCAGGTGAAAAAACAATTCTAAGCCGAATCACATCATAACCTCTACACACAGCCTATATTAGCTAAAGTAACGTCATAGTCAACATAGCTAATAGAACCAACATGTTTATAAACCCGCTACAATCACGCAGTACATTCAGTAAGCAGTTTAGCAGTTAAACCGGCGGGTCCCAGTGGCAAGAAATTAGTCAAACCAAAAGCTTACCTAGACTTGGAAAAGTTCCAGTGTTGTGTTGGATAGTCATAGCCAGCTAGCTAACATAGCATCCCTCTGTTTGAGCTGGGTATTTGAGTAGGCTAAATTAGCTAGCTGCATTTACCAGCTAAGTAAAGGAAAGTGAAAGTGAAAAAAATGAAATATGTTTTGCTTCTACTTAATTTTTTTATCAATTCATTTGTTCAAAATGGTTCACCTATTGTCTTTCTCTCTTTGAGTCAGCTACTCACCACACGTTATGCACTGCAGTGCTAGCTAGCTGTAGCGTACGCTTTCAGTATTAGATTCATTCTCTGATTCTTTGGGTGGACAACATGTCAGTTCATGCTGCAAGAGCTCTGATAGGTTGGAGGACGTTCATTCGGAAGTTGTCATAACTACTTCTTTTTTCCCCCAGTTGTCATAATTACTGTGTAAGTCTATGGAAGGGGGTGTGAACCATGAGGTTCCTAGGTTTAATATTGAAGTCAATGTACACAGAGGAAGCTAGCTGTCCTCTGGCTACACCATGGTGCTACCCTACAGAGTGCTGTTGAGGCTATGGTTGCAAAATTGTGTGTTTTAATAAATTATTTGGTGAATATATTTAGTATAGTTTTATCTAAAAAGGAAGACATTTGAAATGTTTCACTATTTTCATGAAATTCACTGAGGAGAATGGTTCCTCCCTTACTCCTCTGAGGAGCCTCCACTGCCTCCACTGCTGTAAATTCACCATTTAGTCATAATGATTATTCAACTTGCCTATTATATGAATTACCTGCTAAAACAAAAAAAACATCTGTGAGAAGGATCAAGGATGTGAAGTTGGAGCTACTGAAAAATATGAGAAGACAGAGAATCTCAAGAGAAAAAGATAATATTTGTTGGGGAAGGCAAATTGTCCAAAGGATATCAGTCAAAGAGATTGCCTCCAAGGTAAGCAGACAGACAGCAGGCCTCTCAGTCAGAAGAGCACTCTTCCATGGTCATGTGTCTGGCTATACCTTAAATACTCAGGCACAACATAACCTGTCCTTTTCTTTCTTAGGAAGAGAAAGGGTCTGTTTTAAAAAGATACACATTTCAAAGAATTGTATGACGGTTTGACTGTAAGAATGTAACAGACAGGACTACTCCAAATAGGCCTTGAAGCTAGCTCTACAATCTCAATGACTCAAAGGGTGTTACAATCCCACTCACTTGCTAAAGGTCTTTTTATGGCACCAATATAATATAATGCTCAGTAGCCTTGGTTTCAGGTCTCAAGCCCTCTGTCACAATATTGGAACTGAAGTCCACCATCGTCCAAAATGGTTTGAAAACCTCTCCAGTCATCAAATGCCTTTTTGGTAGATGCTGAAGGATCTCAACCTCGTTCTCTGGTGACTGACTTTGCTGCTGACTTTCATATTGTGTTTGAAGACTTGGTGAAGTTCTAGCTCATTTTTATATTAAAATCATATGGAATGAAATGTGTTGTCATAAACTAAGCAATTTCAAATCCATAAACATTTCAATCTCTTTTGTTTCAACACATTTATTGTCTTGCTAATTCTGTGTGAATTACTGGAGGCTGTTAGACATCAACTATAAAAAGGAAAAAGGAACTTGGATTTGAGAAGTGTTATATGAACTATTGATCATTTGTCTCAGATCTGTGACTTCTTAGTCACCTTTAACGAGAACGGCTGCAGTGAAGGAAGAGAGAGAAACATTGTACAGTATGTTTAGAAATGCGACATGTTTTTGATAACCACCTTGGAATTGTTTTCTCAATCTGCCTTGTTGTCTGCACACATACTAGTCCTGTGCCTAATCTCCTGGAGCACTCAGTTGCTCAGTGGGTGTGAAGGGTGTGAGAATGGCAAGTTGCCACAACATGCTGCTTCTGGTGGTTTATGGACTTATTGGACCATTTCAGATGTTATAAGTCATGCAAATGTAAACGAATGTCAGGAAATTGTTGTATGAGTTTCATTGCAGTTTTGAATCAAAAACATTTGTTAAAAAAGAACACATGCTAAATATCATCAACAAAGAGAAATATACTGCAGTCTGCATATGCAAGCAAAACGTATACATATACTAATCTATTCACAAGCTGCCTATCAGTTTTCCTATTCTCGTCAATGTTTAAAAAGTGGGGCAAAAAGTATTTAGTCAGCCACCAATTGTGCAAGTTCTCCCACTTAAAAAGATGAGAGAGGCCTGTAATTTTCATCATAGGTACACTTCAACTATGACAGACAAAATGAGAAGAAAAAAATCCAGAAAATCACATTGTATGATTTTTAATGAATTTATTTGCAAATTATGGTGGAAAATAAGTATTTGGTCAACTACAAACAAGCAAGATTTCTGGCTCTCATAGACCTGTAACTTCTTCTTTAAGAGGCTCCTCTGTCCTCCACTCGCTACCTGTATGAATGGCACCTGTTTGAACTTGTTATCAGCATAAAAGACACCTGTCCACAACCTCAAACAGTCACACTCCAAACTCCACTATGGCCAAGACCAAAGAGCTGTCAAAGGACACCAGAAACAAAATTGTAGACCTGCACCAGGCTGGGAAGACTGAATCTGCAATAGGTACGCTGCTTGGTTTGAAGAAATCAACTGTGGGAGCAATTATTAGGAAATGGAAGACATACAAGACCACTGATAATCTCCCTCGATCTGGGGCTCCACGCAAGATCTCACCCCGTGGGGTCAAAATGATCACAAGAACGGTGAGCAAAAATCCTGGAACCACACGGGGGGACCTAGGGAATGACCTGCAGAGAAATGGGACCAAAGTAACAAAGCCTACCATCAGTAACACACTACGCCGCCAGGGACTCAAATCCTGCAGTGCCAGATGTGTCCCCCTGCTTAAGCCAGTACATGTCCAGGCCCGTTTGAAGTTTGCTAGAGAGCATTTGGATGATCCAGAAGAAGATTGGGAGAATGTCATATGGTCAGATGAAACCAAAATATAACTTTTTGGTAAAAACTCAACTCGTTGCGTTTGGAGGACAATGAATGCTGAGTTGCATCCAAAGAACACCATACCTACTGTGAAGCATGGGGGTGGAAACATCATGCTTTGGGGCTGTTTTTCTGCAAAGGGACCAGGATGACTGATCTGTGTAAAGGAAATAATGAATGGGGCCATGTATCATAAGATTTTGAGTGAAAACCTTCCATCAGCAAAGGCATTGAGGATGAAACGTGGCTGGGTCTTTCAGCATGACAATGATCCCAAATACACCGCCCGGGCAACGAAGGAGTGGCTTCGTAAGAAGCATTTCAAGGTCCTGGAGTGGCCTAGATCTCAACCCCATAGAAAATCTTTGGAGGGAGTTGAAAGTCCGTGTTGCCCAGCAATAGCCCCAAAACACTGCTCTAGAGGAGATCTGCATGGAGGAATGGGCCAAAACACCAGCAACAGTGTTTGAAAACTTTGTGAAGACTTACAGAAAACGTTTGACCTCTGTCACTGCCAACAGAGGGTATTTAACAAAGTATTGAGATAAACTTTTGTTATTCACCAAATACTTATTTTCCACCATAATTTGCAAATAAATTCATAAAAAATCCTACAATGTGATTTTCTGGATTTTTTTTCTTCTCATTTTGTCTGTCATAGTTGAAGTGTACATATGATGAAAATTACAGTTCTCTCATCTTTTTAAGTGGGAGAACTTGCACAATTGGTGGCTGACTAAATACTTTTTTGCCCCACTGTATGTATGATTCATTGGAAACAATTACAGTTTCAGAGTTATCTAGAATCATCAAAATATGACTCAAATGAGCTGTGTAAAACCTCCCAAAAAACAATACATTTTCATCATGGAAATCAGATGTTAGATGTTTGAGAGGCTTCACAATGAATAACACTGTCAACGTCGTGTGTATAGGTGACAGGGAAGTCAGGCGAAGGAGAGTCAAAATGGAGTGTAATTGAAGTCTTTTAATAATTGACCACGTAACACGCTCCATAACACAAAAAGAGGTACAGACATAAACAAACATGGGTACGAGGACCCGACGCGCACCTATACAACATAAAACTACACTGACAAAACAATCTCTGACAAAGACATGAGGGGAGACAGAGGGTTAATGACACAACAGGTAATGAGTTGAGTTGAAAACAGGTGTGTGGGAAGACAAGACAAAACCAATGGAAAATGAAAAATGGATCGATGATGGCTAGAAGACCAGTGACGTTGACCGCCGAGCACCGCCCGAACAAGGAGAGGCAACGACTTCGGTAGAAGTCGTGACAAACACATGAGATGGCTTCTCACCTGTAGGCTAGATATCTGTATTCAGGAGACTGAGAGGCATCACAATGAATAACACATGAGATGGCTTCTCACCTGTAGGCTAGATATCTGTATTCAGGAGACTGAGAGGCCATTTTGGGATTGAGTTCATGAGTTCCTACTCCGGGTTTATACAGTATGTCCCTGATATTCCATGTTGGGCATGTAGCAAGCAAATCAAAACAGAGAAAGGAAGGCAATACCTTTCTGCTTACCATGGGCCAGGCTGGTCATTTATTTTTGAGTTTCAAGTTGTATTGTCATGTGCACGAGTACAGTGAAATGCCTTTTTTGCAAGCTCATTTCCCAACAACGCAGTAATGAATATCAATATGCGTAACACTTCATTTTAAGCGGTCCTTATCATAATGTAATTACCAAGGTGTAAAAATGAAGGCTTCTTACCATGCTTGTGACAAATGGGCAGGTTTCTACTAAATCCAGCGACTCACTTCTTCTCAGCTGCATACAGTAACAATGGTCACACAGGTTGTGGTCCCTTGTGGAGGCGCTGGGTGTCTGAGGAATGATAGCCTACAGTATGCTCAATAGGCTCTATGTACTTACCCTTGAACGTGCACTGTTCGAACTATATCTCCATTCAGTGTTGTTGATACAGTAACCCCCCCCCCCCCCCTCGAAATACACTATTTCAGTACATGCAATGTTTGCCTACTTACAATGTAATTACTAGTTGTTACACAGGTTTTGCTCATTTGAATGAAGTGTATGTTGAGGGGTACTTATACAGTACATTACCCATATTGACAACCTGGCTCTTATTTTACAAGAAGGCACAGGAATGAAGTGAAACTTCCAGAAGCTTTAAAATGAGGGTGAGGTTGTCAGGATGGGTAATGTACTGTATAAGTACACATGAATTACAAGTAAGTACCCCTCAAGACACATTTCACTTTAACTAGCTAAATCCTGTGTAACAGATAGTAATTACACTGTACTTATTCAGAACTTGCGTGTACTCTGTAGTGTACTAGTGTGTATATCTTCCCGCTAGGATCTCACTTCCAGCAGCTTTAAAATGAGGGCCAGGTTGTCAGGATGGGTAGTGTACTGTACACATGAATTACAAGTAAGTACCCCTCAAAACACACTTAATTTAAATCCTGTGTAACACCTAGTAATTACATTTTGCTTAGGCAAACATTACATGTACGATGCTTTGGAATAATATTTTTCCTCAGCTGGGATGACCAAATGAACCCAGATGGTGCACTTTATTGCTGGCAATAACGTTGAGTTATTTTCAACAGTGCATATTTGTGGGTAAGTAATTAGAGCCTATTGGGCATAATCTCTCGGACACCCAGTGCATCCACGAGGGGTCACCACCTTTGTGACAGTTGTTACTCAACGAGATGGCAGCTGAGAAGAAACACGACACTAAGTTTGTGAATTTAGTGGAAACCTGTCCATTTGTAACCAGCATGGTAACACGCATGGTAACGCCGCAATGTTGCTATTACAGTGTAACTATTGGTTGTTACAGTTAACGACAATACTTGTTACAGTGTAATTGCACATGTAATTACACTGTAATAAGAACCCCTTAAAATGCAGTGTTACCCAATATACTGTACAGTAGGAAAAAATTCAGTAAAGCAGAAAGAAAAGAAAAAACGCATGAGAAATAGAAATAACATGAGAAAGTAAGTAAGCTGTATAAAGTGTCAGTTCCAGAGTCAGTTCCAATACCATATTTATAATGTGCAGGGATACTGGAGTGATAAGGGTAGACATGTATGAGGGTAAGGTGACTCGACATCAGGAGCAGCAGCAGGTATTTGATGATGATTGTAGGTGAATGTGTGTACGTGTGCTTAGAGTCAGTATGAATGTATGAGCGTCTATGTGTGTGTGAGCAAATTAAGTGACGCGAGTGTGTGTTGGAGTGTCAGTATGAGTTTGTGTGAGTGAGTGTGTAGAGTCCTGTGAGTGTGCGTAGAGTCAGTGCAACAAACAAAAAAAATGACAAAATAAAAGGGTCAATGCCTTATGACCGAGTAATGAAGAATAATGTTGTTGAGTTTTGGCCAGACCAATGAAATAAAAAGGGATTTTTCCTTTGAAAAATAGATTCAAATGGAGGACATTTGTACTGCTGGGTAGAAAAGCATTTCGCTATGGCAATCAAATGAGCCCTGCTGGCTCAGCAGACATGTGATGATAAAAAAAGATGCCTGATGCACATTTGATTGTGAAGTCCCGGCTATAAAGAGAGGATAAAGCGATTCTAAATCAACCATAAAATTGCAGATGGTGGTCCAGTATACGCCAGTAAATATGTTAAATGACTGTCATCATTACCTCCATTCCTTGCCTGACCTGTGGCATACATCATTACCTCATCAATGAGTTGTAACGCCAACGCTCTTGGATGAAAATATTTTACTTTCACAACAACGGAGACCTTTATTAAAAATCTTGTTTGATTAGCATTATTTTTCATTATGAACTATGGTTTAAGCACCAGATGGCTCTCTTTTCTTCACTAAGTTATGTGATTTAGCGCACTTTGCTCGAGTGCCGCATTGTGTGGAGAAAAAAAACGACAATAACAAAACAAACAAATTCATCTTTCATTTGATTTATTTTCGACACACTCACTATACTGAGTGGATCAGTTTTTACTATTATATTTCTATGTCTGTGTCATACTGTATGAGTCATAGGCGATTTAGGCTATTGAATAGTGGTACATAATTATGCATAATGGTCGTCCACTTAAATCAGTTTTCAATGCCGTGTCAGAGAACAGAGAATGTTACACCCTGCCCAACCAAGCGAAAGAGTAGTCACTGCACATTTGGTCAAACATGGACAAATATCCTGCCTCCACGGTGTGTTCATATTTGCAGTCTGGAAATAGTTATGGTGAAAGCAAGGTAAAAAAGCAGTAACTACCGTCATTCACATCAGTTACTGACTTTTATCTTGGTTTCACCAAGCTTTGGGCTGCAGTGTCTGCAGTTCACCTTGATTGTTCTTTGCTGATACAAGTATCAAGCTACAGTTGAAGTCGGAAGTTTACATAAACTTAGGTTGGAGACATTAAAACTCATTTTTCAACCACTCCACACATTTATTGTTTAACAAATTATAGTTTTTGCAAGTTGGTTAGGACATCTAATTTTGTGCATGACACAAGTCATTTTTCCAATAACTATTTACATTATTTCACTGTATCACAATTCCAGTGTGTCAGAAGTTTACATACACTAAGTACTGTGCCTTTAAACAGCTTGGAAAATTCCAGAAAATTATGTCATGGCTTTAGAAGCTTCTGATAGGCTAATTGACATCATTTTAGTCAATTGGAGGTGTACCTGTGGATGTATTTCAAGGACTACCTTCAAACCCAGTGCCTCTTTGCTTGACATCATGGTTAAATCAAAAGAAATCAGCCAAGATCTCAGAAAAATAATTGTCGACCTCGACAAGTCTGGTTCATCCTTGGGAGCAATTTCCAAATGTCTGAAGGTATGTCTGAAGGTACCACATTCATCTGTATAAACAATTGTATGCAAGTTTAAACACCATGGGACCACGAAGCAATCATACCGCTCAGGAAGGAGACACGTTCTGTCTCCTAGAGATGAACGTACTTTGGTGCGAAAAGTGCAAATCAATCCCAGAACAACAGCAATGGACCTTGTGAAGATGCTGTAGGAAACAGGTACAAAAGTATCTATATCCACAGTACAAAAGAGTCCTATATCAACAAAACCTGAAAGGCCGCTCAGCAAGGAAGAAGCCACTGCTCCAAAACCGCCATAAAAAAGCCAGACTACGGTTTGCAACTGCACAAGGGGACAAAGATCGTACTTCTTGGAAAAATGTCCTCTGGTCTGATGAAACAAAATAGAACTGTTTGGCCATAATGACCATCGTTATGTTTGGAGGAAAAAGGGGAACGCTTGCAAGCTGAAGAACACCATCCCAACCGTGAAGCACAGGGGTGACAGCATCATGTTGTGGGGGTGCTTTGCTGCAGGAGGGACTGGTGCACTTCACAAAATAGATGGCATCATGAGGTTGAAAAATTATGTGGATATTATCGAAGCAACATCTCAGATATCAGTCAGGAAGTTAAAGCTTGGTTCCAAATGGGTCTTCCAAATGGACAATGACCCCAAACATACTTTCAAAGTTGTGGCAAAATGGCTTAAGGACAACAAAGTCAAGGTATTGGAGTGGCCATCACAAAGCCATGACCCTAATCCTACAGAAAATTTGTGGGCAGAACTAAAAAAGCTTGAGCGAGCAAGGAGGCCTGCAAACCTGACTCAGCTACACCAGCTCTGTCAGGAGGAATGGGCCAAAAATCACCCAACTTATTGTGGGAAGCTTGTGGAAGTCTACCCGAAACGTTTGACCCAAGTTAAACAATTTAAAGGCAATGTTACCAAATACTAATTGAGTGTATGTAAACTTCTGACCCACTGGGAATTAGATGACAGAAATAAAAGTTGAAATAAATAATTCTCACTACTGTTATTCTGGCATTTCATAATCTTAAAATAAAGTGGTGATACTAACTGACCTTAGACAGGGAATTATTACTAGGATTAAATGTTAGGAATTGTGAAAAACTGAGTTTAAATGTATTTGGCTAAAGTGTATGTAAACTTCTGACTTCAACTGTATATAAAACACAGAGCATATAGTAAATCTATGAACACAAGTTTGTGTTTAAAAAAAATGGTAATGGCATAGTATTCCAGTGGGTGTACCAACCAAGATGGCAGTAACTTCCATCTAGGGTCAAAGGTCATGTCAATATGAAAAATATGAAAAATATGAATAGGGTCATAAGGTTATAGCAAGCAGCTAACCACATTTCAGCTAACCACATTTCCAGAGATCTGCCTTCAACTCATTTGGATGGCCAATTAAAACACTTCGAAGTAATTTTTCCTTGTTACACTCATTGAGCAGATACTGCTCTTTTGCTTAGTAGGGCAGTGTGTATGACTTGTAAAAGTATGTACAGTACCAGTCAAATGTTTGGACACACCTACTAATTCAAGGGTTTTTCTTTATACTATGTTCTACATTGTGGAATAATAGGGAAGACATCATAACTATGAAATAACACATATGGAATCATGTAGTAACCAAAAAATTGTTAAACAAATAAAAATATTTGAGATTTGAGATTCTTCAAAGTAGCCACCCTTTGCTTTGATGACAGCTTTGCACACTCTTGGCATTCTCTCAACCAGCTTCACGAGGTAGTCACCTAGAAAGCATTTTAATTAACAGGTGTGCCTTGTTAAAAGTTAATTTGTGGAATTTCTTTCCTTCTTAATGCATTTGAATCAATCAGCAGTGTTGTGACAAGGTAGGAGCGGTATACAGAAGATAGCCCTATTTGGTGAACGTCCAAGTCCCTATAATGGCAGGAACAGCTCAAATAAGCAAAGAGCAATGACAGTCCATCATTATTTTAAGACATCACTATTTTGAAGGTCAGTCAATGCAGAACAATTCAATAACTTTTTAAGTATCTCAAATGCAGTTGCAAAAACCATCAAGCGCTATGATGAAACTGGCTCTCATGAGTACCGCCACAGGAAAGAAGACCCCGAGTTACATCTGCTGTAGAGGACACGTTCATTGGAGTTAACTGCATCTCAGATTGCAGCCCAGATAAACGTTTCACAGAGTTTAAGTAACAGACACATCTCAACATCAATTGTTCAGAGGAGACTGTGTGAATCAGGCCTTCATGGTCAAGTTGCTGCAAAGAAAACACTACTAAAGGACACCAATAAGAAGAAGAGACTTAATTGGAGCAAGAAACACGAGCAATGGACATTAGACCGGTGGAAATCTGTCCTTTGGTCTGATGAGTCCAAATTAGATTTTTTTTGGTTCCAACCGCCATGTCTTTGTGAGACAGAGAGTAGGTGAACGGATGATCTCTGCATGTGTGGTTCCCACTGTGAAGCATGGAGGAGGAGATGTGATGGTGTGGGGGTGCTTTGCTGGTCACACTGTCTGTGACTAATTTAGAATTCAAAGCACACTTAACCAGTATGGCTACCACAGCTTTTTGCAGTGATACGCCATCCCATCTGGGTTGCACTTAATGGGACAATCATTTGTTTTTCAACATGACAATGACCCAAAACACACCTTCAGGCTGCATAAGGGCTATTTGACCAAGAAGGAGAGTGATGGTGTTGCATCAGATGACCTGGCCTCCACAATCACCCGACCTCAACCCAATTGAGGTGGTTTGGGATCAGTTGACTGCAGAGTGAAGGAAAAGCAGCCAACAAGTGCTCAGCATATGTGGGAACTCCTTCAAGACTGTTCGAAAAGCATTCCTCATGAAGCTGGTTAAGAGAATTCCAAGAATGTGCAAAGCCGTCATCAAGGCAAAGGGTGGCTACTTTGAAGAATCTAAATATATTTAGATTTGTTTAACACTTTTTTGGTTACTACATGATTCCTTATGTGTTATTTCATAGTTTTGATGTTTTCACTATTATTCTACAATGTAGAAAATAGTATAAAGAAAAACTCTTGAATGAGTAGGTGTGTCCAAACCTTTGACTGGTAGTGTACATGACTAAATACCATGTGGACTATTCCAAAATGTCTGAAGTCACTCCATGTAGTTGTAGGTAGTGCAAAGTGTTGGTATAACTAATACCCCACAGTGCGAAGTGTTGGTATTACTAATAGCCCACAAGCCACTCAAAGTTATTCAAGTCTGACAAAAAAAATAGCAGGGGCGGATGTCAAGCAGTGAGATCCAAGACTCCAGCTCTGGGGTAGAATAACATAAACAGTAGGATCCAGGTCAATTATACAGACAAAACAACTGATAATCTGCTCTTAAAATCAGATAAGCCTCAGCAGCCAGCTTCCATGAAGAGAAGATCAATGTCATTGAGGGGGTGATTGTGGTAAATAACTTTTAACCAGGTAGGTGTATTTCAGTCTGGTTCTTCTGGTAGTTGAATGTACCAGGCCAGTGCAGAGCTGATCTCTGCAACATGCTATACAATTATGTTATATAGGCCTATCCATTTTTCAGAGATTCGTGAAAGAATGGATCCGAGATAATCGTCACAGAAAAGCTGGTAATTGAAATTATTTAACGATACATTGTGCTAGATTCATGAAATGTTCATTTAATTGTCATGCACATGACCATGGTTATTGTCATAATTGTAATGAATACAACACTGCTTTGGTGACAAAAACAAATGGCTTTGACCGTCTCAAAAACAAATGACTTTGACCGTCTCAAAAACAAATTACTTTGACCGTCTCAAAAACAAATGACTTTGACCGTCTCAAAAACAAATGACCTTGACCATCTCAAAAACAAATGGTTTTGACTGTTTAGAACTTCAGGAAATGAAGCTTTTCTTCTTGACCGTGCCATACTGCTTGTAAAATGATTGCTGCCCTTGTTGAGAAATTACTAACCATACCCTCTTCTTGTAAAAATGAAAAACTGCTATCGGGTAAACTATCGTTACTTGAAAATTACATTAAAATCCCCCCTCCACCCTAAAATGTATGTACATTATCATTATCATTTTAATTCACGGTTAATGTCCATAATTGTTGATTACTCAATAATGTTATTACTGTGTCAGCCCTCATTTCATAGCAATTTACAGACTGTTTTTTTCAATATTTTTTAACCCGTGAAGGTCAAAGTGATTGAGCCGGAATGCCTTGATTGTAGTGCTCTGAAGCTGATCCTCTCTAGTGTGAGGGCTTTTTATAGTAGCATAGTAGGACTTTGGCTCAGTTTATCATGGAGTAACTGGTATAAAAAAATGTGGTCAGAATGTGTAAGAGCCTCCGGCGTGGTTGACAGCCCCTGGTGGGGAGCCCTGTGCAGGTGGCTGGCTGAACAGCCCAGCACACAGCAGATAATAGCCCCCTCACCTGATTGGATCACAGAGAACCACTCCTCTTGCGGTCTCCTCGCCAGCTGTGAGCCAGAAGCTAGAAGCCAGACGCTAGGACGAGCTGGAGGCGCTGTCCACTCAAGTCATTAAGTTGTTAGACATACTTTATATACTGTAGGTCTTCTGAAATGCCAGGGGCAGTGCTGCATCTCTCCTCACACAAGATATAGCAATACAAAACATCTTAGATTAGGCCCCTTCCAGAGAAAGAACTAGATAATACAATTGAGACCTACAGTATATGACTTTTTCCACAAATCTAAAATGAGGTTGTTTGTTTCTCAAGACATTATATTGGCATGTGTTAACATCATTATACTTTGAAGTATTTGTAGGACCAGTCAATGCTTTTCAATTTGATCAACATAATTGAAATCTCTTCAAAAAAGAACATAAGCATTTGGGGTATTCCCTTTTAGGGATATGTTTCACTTGGTGCTCTGAGAGCAGACCAAATTGATTTATGGCTCAATAAACCAGGGACCTGTTTTGCCCAATTACTGTAGCTCTATTTATCTGAATAATAGTATTTTCACTTTATTTGGCCAGCCCACTTTGTTGTATGTTGGAGCTGTACTACATGTTTCCTTGAAGCTTGACTTCTTATTCCAATCCATTCCTGTTGTAAATCAAACAGATGAAAACAAGTCCTGGACAACTGAATTATTAGACCATGCATTATCACTATTACTTCTGACTGCAATGTAATGAAACAATTTTGGATTCATTTTTGATAACACATTTGTCAAACACATTCATTGGTGCTGCATTACACTGAGCAGTTGAAATGCACTGGCAGTATTCAGCACAGCAACCACTTAACATTGTTATTGCTCATAAAATTAGGTGGACATGATATACTTGAATGTACAGAAAATATTTCTGCATTTAAAAAAACTTGTGGGAATTTCCCCATCTGTAAGGCACTCTGGCAAAATGAATAATCCTAATTCTGAAGACCAAGGGCAGGGATTTGCAGAACACCATTAGGGCAATAACGAGAAGTTGTTTAATGCCCCCAGCATATCAATAAATAATACATTGCATTTCTTTTATTAGATTTAAGCTTTGGGCATTTCTTATATTACCCCGTTCCTGCATATCATTTCCACAAATAGTATGTTAATGTACAGGGGGATGTATTTGTCATTCATATTCCTGATTGGGTGTATATCTGAACGTTTGACTTCTGCAAATCCATCATTATTCCAGGTGATAGTCTATATAAGCCTTGCATAGAGACATAAAGGAAAGAGTGTAAATGGGTTTGGAAAAATGTTTTCGATGGCATTGCGTATTAATGACAAAGAGAGTAAAATATGCAAATACACTTCGAAGCACGAGTCCACTTGTGCATTTGTGATAAGGGCAGGTCTCTGTAGAATGGTAATGCTCCTGTTTATTTATTTATTCCACACTTTGTATCATTCATGAAACCCATGGATTATACAAGCTAGGGGGACCTGTTCTCTAGTACAGAAGGCCATACTGTAGCACTGCCTAGAGGACAGACACTGTGCTGCTCATCTCACCACACAGACAGACAGGCTGATCCACATACAGTGGAGGGTGACGTGTGGGGACTTGGCCGGAGATGAATGGAGATTCCAGGTCAAACAAGGAGTCTCCCCAGTCTGAACTGCAGGAACCTCTGCTGCAGTATTGGGCCGTTTCCAGAGCAGGCCAAGAGCCATCTTAGTTGTGTGAAATATCCCCATCTGTCCGCCTCACAAGGGGACCTGTTTACCTTTGCCCTGCCATGTGTTCATCCATAGCCAACATTCCTAAATAAGTGCTACCAGAGTCACAGTACAGCTTCTGTCTGTGCCAGATATGTCAATCTGGGGTTGGTCATTTCATGGTTTCTCCAGAAATGCTGTGAAGATGTCCTAGTCCTATCATTCAAAGCTCCGGGGAAATACTCTAATGTTACGAATGCAAATAACTGTTTTACTGAGAAAGCCACTCCGTTCTGCAACCGTTTGGATTGCACACCATCAAGAGCCAGTACCAGACATTTGAGATGTCTCTGTAATCATCATTAACCTCAGAATTACTGTTAGACTGTAGGGCCACTAGAAAGTCAAGGCTGAAGCGTCACAAATTCTCATGCCAAGTCTGTAGGTGAGAGTGCATGCATCCGGTCTGTGGATAATTGGACAGCAATGCAGACACTTTGCTCCTCAGCGACCTGAGTCGAGCGACTGCGGGATTTCACTCCTCCCTTGTACTTGATTGATGAATTAAGTTCACTGATTAGTAAGGAACTCCCCACACCTAGTTGTCTAGGTCTTAATTAATTGAAATGCAAAACCAAAAACCAGCAAACACTAGGCCCTCCACGAAATGAGTTTGACATCCCCTGCGTTACGTAGATAGTTTCTTTCTTCTCATAATAAAGATTAAATCCAGTCTTAGGCCAAAAAGGTTGATTTATGGTTTTGCAGTACGTAAGTATGATTACAGCATAATTAAACCACTTAGCAGACGAGTTTATCCAAAGCCACTTATTGTAGTGTGTGTATACATTTTGGTATGGTGGAAATCAAACCCACAACCCTGACGTTGCAAGCACCACGCTCTACCAATTGAGCCATGCAGGACCATATATAATAATTATGCTTTATATATCCCTCAGAAGAGCAGAATAACATAAATTGCATTTTAAGAGGCCAGGCCAAATGCTTTTCAGATCATCTGGGACACTCAGAAAGCTCTAACCGCCTCCTGACCATCATTTATTTCCTGAAATGTCCAGTAGTGCTGGCAGCAGGAATTATGCAGATAAGTTTTGCTCTATTTTTCTCCCCCCAAAAGTTGCTGCTCACACGGAAAAATGTGTTGATGAATGAAGGTCTCATACAACGTGAGTTGCTGACAGCTCCAAGAGTCCTGGGGATCAATTCATTTGCAGCGTAAGTACGATGTGTTGAGATCAATCCCTTAGATGTCCCAGCTGCATCAGGGCTTTGAGAGAGTCACAGGCCTGCACAAGCATTACCATTTTTGCCACTCTCTAAATGAATCACCCTTCACATAGAGTTCAGTTCACTTGTAATGCAGGACTTCCTTACTTTAATATGAATATGGTCTGTAACTAACTCTTGCTAAGACAATAAGAAGGGCAGAAAGAGTTTATTTTCATGCAGAAAATACAGAAAGTATCCAAGCAAGGGACAAATTGGAAACTTACTTTAGAAATCAACCTGTTAGGCAAAGATGTTTCGGTCTTTAATTAAAAACAACACGTTATATTTAAGTCAACAAAATATGTGTAATTTCATTTAACAATTCAATTATTTCCTTTCAAGTCCCAAAGACAAATTAAACCATGACTGTGCAAACTTGACGAAAAAGATTACACCTTCCCAAAGACATTGACAGTTTCTACTGTCCCAAATTGTTCCAGTGTGCTTGAAGAGATATAATTCAAATGAAACAAGGTATAAAAAGTTACATAATGTTCTTGATTATTTCACTAATTGGCCTCATGATGAGAATGCCAGTACATCAGCAAAAACATGAATCACGTCCAACATTAAGGACACACGCATACCGATGCCACACACACACACACACACACACACACACACACACACACACACTGCTGATACTCTTTACTCTTATTATTATCTTCCTGATGCCTAGTCACTTTGCTCTGCCTTGATGTACATATATACTTCAAATATCTCATACCTCTGCACATTGATCTGGTACTGGTACTCCCTGTATATAGCTCCACACTGATCTGGTACTGGTACTCCCTGTATATAACTCCACATTGATCTGGTACTGGTACTCCATGTATATAGCTCCACACTGATCTGGTACTGGTACTCCCTGTATATAACTCCACATTGATCTGGTACTGGTACTCTATGTATATAGCTCCACATTGATCTGGTACTCCCTGTATATAGCTCCACATTGATCTGGTACTCCCTGTATATAGCTCCACATTGATCTCGTACTGGTACTCCATGTATATAGCTCCACATTGATCTGGTACTCCCTGTATATAGCTCCACATTGATCTGGTACTCCCTGTATATGGCTCCACATTGATCTGGTACTGGTACTCCCTGTATATAGCTCCACATTGTTCTGGTACTGGTACTCCATGTATATAGCTCCACAGTAATATGGTATTTGTACTCCCTGTATATAGCTTCATTCTTGTGGATTTTATTCCTCTTGTGTTACTATTTTTATTTTTCGTATTATTATTTTTAACTCGGGAAGGGCTATAATAAGCAAGTATTTCACTGTAAAGTCTACGCCTGTTGTATTCCAGCCTTGTCTCATAGACTAGAGACACACTCAAATTAGTATGATATGTTTGGTATGGTTACATAAGACAGATGGATACTTAAGGCAAAAACGAAAGTAGGGAGGTTGGAGGGACGTATAATTCAAACGTCCAGCAACCCAAACCACCCCTAACCATTTTAGCTAACCATTCCCTTAACCTTAACTCTTTTAGCTAAGTCTAGCCCTAACCTTAACCTTAACCACTAGCCCAGCTAACGCTAGCCAGCTAGCTAACATTAGCCACTTAGCTAGAATTCGTAACATATCATACATTTTACAAATTCATAACTTATTGTACATTTTGTACAAATTCGTAACATACAGTTGAAGTCGGAAGTTTACATACACTTAGTTTGGGGTCATTAAAACACATTTTTCAACCACTCAACAACAGTTTTGGCAAGTCGGTTAGGACATCTACTTTGTGCATGACACAAGTAATTTTTTTCAACAATTGTTTACAGACATACTGTTTCACAAAAATTCACTGTATCACAATTCCAGTGGGTCAGAAGTTTACATGCACTAAGTTGGCTGTGGCTTGAAACAGCTTGGAAAATTCCAGAAAATGATGTCATGGCTTTAGAAGATTCTGAAGATGTTAAACAATTCAAAGGCAATGCTATCAAATACTAATTGAGTGTATGTACACTTCTGACCCACTGGGAATGTGATGAAATAAATAAAAGCTGAAATAATAATTCTCTCTACTATTATTCTGACATTTCACATTCTTAAAATAAAGTGGTGATCCTAACTGACCTAAGACAGGGAATTGTTACTAGGAATGTGAAAAACTGAGTTTGAATGTATTTGGCTAAGGTGTATGTAAACTTCCGACTTCAACTGTATCATACACATTTTAATTCGTAACATCATCTGAAATGGGTGATAGATATCCACAAATGGGTAGATACCATACAAAACGTAACATATACTAAATGGAGTGTAATGGATTTACGTACAGAATAATACGAAATGCTCTGAGACCAGGTTGGACATTTGGCTCCTCCAGTTGCTGCGACCTGGATATCTGAAACAAACTAGAACTGGTGACACAGGAAATAATATATAGTGTGGGAGAGCCCATTTTTACTCTACTTAATCCAGCCATTTGTTCCTGCTCTGGGCCGTCTATGCAAATGCTGACGTTGACCCGAGTTGTACATTATTTATAACTTTCCTAGTGATTTAGATGAAACGCTGTGGGAGTGCTTTGTCTGAAAATTCTCTCTGGCGTCACTGGGGCTCTTATAGGTTCATATTGTGCTCTGAGTCATTGACCTCTCCTCTCCTGCATTCATTCCTCAGCAGCCTCAGTAATACGAGCACAGGGGCTCAGTCCTTGTTCCTACAGTCAATTACACTACACTAGAGGTAAGGTAGAACAATGTAGTGGATTATTCACAGCTAAAAACATTTTAACGTACACAGAACATCCAAGGGACCATATAATTGATCAATATAGCTGTTCCTCATATAAAAACGTATTCTAAAATGGATACAAATATTTTTTCCTCAACAATCTACACTTAATACACTATAATGACAAAGTGAAAACAGGTTTTTAGATTTTTTTGCAAAATAAATATCTTATTTACATAAGCATTCAGACCCTTTGCTATGATACTCAAAATTGAGCTCAGGTACATCCCATCTCCATTGATCATCCTTGAGATGTATCTACAACTTGATTGGAGTCCACCTGTGGTAAATTCAATTGATTGGACATGATTTGGAAAAGCACACACCTGTCTATATAAGGTCCCAAAGTTGACAACGCATTTCAGAGCATTGACCAGGCCATGAGGTCGAAGGAATTGTCCGTAGAGCTCCGAGACATGATTATGTCTAGGTACAGATCTGCAGATGCGTAACAAAAATTGTCTGCAGCATTGAAGGTCTCCAAGAACACAGTGGTCTCCATCATTCTTAAATGGAAGAAGTTTGGAACCACCAAGACTCTTCCTAGAGCTGGCCGCCCGGCCAAACTGCGCTATTGTGGGAGAAAGACCTTTGCCAGGGAAGTGACCAAGAACCCGATGGTCACTCTGACAGAGCTCCAGAGTTCCTCTGTGGAGATAGAGGACAAGGACAACCATCTCTGCAGCGCTCCACCAAGCACCATTATGGTAGAGTGGCCAGACGGAAACCACTCCTCAGTAAAAGGCAGATGACAGCCCCCTTGGAGTTTGCAAAAGGCATCTAAAGGACTCTCAGACCATGAGAAACAAGATTCTCTGGTCTGATGAAACCAAGTGTCACGTCTGGATGAAACCTGGCACCATCTCTATGGTGAAGCATGGTGGTGGCAGCATCATGCTGTGGGGATGTTTTTTTAGCGACAGGTCCTGGGAGACTAGTCAGGATCGAGGGAAAGATCCAGAGTGCTCAGGACCTCAGACTGGGGCGAAGGTTCACCTTCCAACAGGACAATCACCCTAAGTACACAGCCAAGACAACACAGAAGTGGCTTCGGAAAAAGTCTCTGAATGTCCTTGAGTGGCCCAGCCAGAGCCCAAACTTGAACCCGACTGAACATCTCCAGAGAGAGCTGAAAATAGCTGTGCAGCGACGCTCCCTATTCAATCTGACAGAGCTTGAGAGGATCTGCAGAGAAGAATGGGAGAAACTCCCCAAATTCAGGTGTGCCAAGCTTGTAGCTTCATACTCAAGAAGACTCAAGGCTGTAATCGCTGCCGAAGGTGCTGCAAACAGGTACTGAGTAAAGGGTCTGAAAACTTTTTTCATTTTTAATAAATGTGCAAAATTGTCTAAACCTGTTTTTGCTTTGTCATTATGGGTTATTGTCTGTAGATCGATGTGGGGAAAAAAAAAAAATGGAATCTATTTTTGAATAAGGATGTAACCTATCCCAATGTGGAAAAGGTCAAGGGGTCTGAATACTTTCCGAAGGCACTGTATGTATATAGCAGTTTTCTTTAATATATTGATTTTGTCTGCTGAGTCCTAAAGAACAAATGTGGTCCCTCACACAGGAGGAAGTGTGACTTGTAAAGTTCAGTCAAATGGAACTGGGTAAACCATCATGACCTGAGCAGTGTGATACTCTACTCTCTGCTTATCCATGTGATTATAGCCCTGCTTCTTTATCCACTGACTGAACCCACCCCTTTGATTTCCCATGTTAGTCTCCTGAGGCACAAGTTGTTTTAAACAACCCATTAACAACCTTGGAGACAGGCCTGACATTGAAGTGATTTATTTTCAGATAAACGTTCCCCCCCCCCCCCCCCCCCACACACTTCTGACTTGAAGTCTGTAATGATTGGCAGACTGGGGGGGGGGGGATTCTCTCGCTAATTAGCACCTGATGAAGTCAATACATGTTCTAAACTCAAAGCTGAAGAAACATATGCATTCCAGAATCCATGAATTAGAGACGCTCCTGGACAATTTGGCACATAGAGGTAAACATGTAATTGAGTGATCACTGTAGATATGCAGTACATTTCAGTAACAGAACTAACCCCACACAAAGTATATACAATCATGTCCCAATAGTGTTATGCATTATTTACAACAGACAGAACACTTACCACAGTTGTAACATAGTCATGCACTGCATCCCTACCAGTAGATGTTATAACGGCATTGCAAAGCTTTCAGCAGGTGGTTCAGTGTATCACAAACCCCAAAGCACAAATTGTTTATATTGAAGAGTGGAAGTGTTCTTTACATGTACAGTTTAAAGACGGACAGTCAGTCCATGGCCAACGGTTATGAAAAGTGAAACAATTTAATAACATCAAAAACATCCACAAACGTTCTGAAACACATGCAATAGCTGTACATTTTTTGTTTTTTTTTGTACAAAGATGCAATAGAAGGCGAATGTCGTGTTTAACGTTTAGGTTGACTTTAAAAACAGGCTTACGACTGTGATTTGTTTTTTTTTGGGAGTTGAATGGCAGTGTCTAAAATGGCATGCAAGTTGTAATGAGCAAGGTTGTTCTATGGACATTGGGACAACATTAAGCCACGCTTTAATTGGTATTTTGATGAACTAGAATAGATCAAGCGGTTACTCGGTTGATAATTGTCTGCATGTTGTAGCAAGCTGGCGCATAAAACCACTGAATCACAGCCTCGCCGTGGAAATTGTATCAGAAATGTCCACAACAACAGTATAAGTACCTTCCTGTTATCAACTGAGAGGAGTTCTCAGAGCATCTGGGTCGTTCCATGATATGAGTGCCTTTTGTGTCCCTTTGATATATTAAGTAGAAATTGTGCACAAATATTGAATTGCCTGTTATAGTAAATGAAGTAGCCTTCAATATAGACCACATGGGAAATTCAATAAATCAGATTTTTTTTTATATGAATAGACATACAATTCATGTCGCTCTGAGCATCCTCTGTGACTTTAATCCACTTAACCCCAACATTCTCCAAGTTTTCACCATCATTGTAAAGCCCTAGTTATTTTGTTGCTTTGACACTCATTTCTGATGATGATTATTTATTTCATGTGATTAGTAATTCATCTTAAGCTTAACAAAAAAAAAAACTGTCTGTCATTTTAATGTCAACCCTGTTATGTGAACTGAACTCTTTGTTTAAATATAGTGAAACTATTCCTTTTCAAATATTTTTTTCAAAAGAAACAGTGAACATCTAATAGTCAAATTACAGTGTAAATGCAGGTGAGCCGTTTCTACTCTTTTCGGACATTTTCCGGTCTTTGTGGAGGAAAACTGAGCGCGTCGAGCAGAACACATTAACCCTGTAGCACATAGATCAACAGGCGAGCCATTTTTGTACAATTACATTTTCTTTGTGAATCTTGCATTCAATTGCCCCTCCCTGTTGCACACAACAAGCTTATTTCCCCCCAGTCACAAGGGGATTCATGGCTGATTTAAGATGAAGTTTTAAGATGAACCCTGTTACGGTCAACCCTGTTACTTTATTTGGCATTTAATAGGCACTTACTATAGTTTTATTTAAAAAAAACATTGAGATGGGGAAAAAGTGTTTTTTTTATTAAGTTGAACATTTGGTCTTTATGACAATATTAAAATGAGGTAAAAAAATATATGTTTACCAAATTACACTACTCAAAAGGCACCTAATAAGTGGAACGACCCACCTGCCTTGGGTCTTTTGTGTATTTCATCATGTGATAAAACTGAGGCATCCATTTTGTATTATTTTGTCATGTATAAAACCAGGAAATAAGTTAATAAACAGCTTTTGTACACATATTAAAATCATATTTAATGAATGCATTTCAAATATAAAATGTCAATAATATTTGCTTCAACTGAACAAGACAGACATCATATGCTCACATACACGTGTTTGCTAAAAGACCTGGCAGTATAACACAAGGAGCAATGTGGACTGGAGTTCTTATTTTCTTCCTTTTATATTTGAGTGGATTACAAACAGTTGTTGCATTTGACAAAAAAATGCAAAAGCCTCAAAGGTTTTCACTGATTTGCGGTAATATAAAACATCTCCACACATACAATAATATATACATTTCGAAATGATGCATTCTGTTACAGTTTGATAAAAGGACAAGCTTTATAAAATGAAGATGGCAGTGTAGCTGACAATGACAAATTACATTTCACATGAGATTCTGCTTGGTATGGATGTCATGTACTTCCTTTATTAAGTCCCCCCCCCCCCCCCCCCGCCGCCCCCCACCCCTCGACCAGTCTGATGAAAGTGTTGTCCTAAGGATGGATGATGGCCCCTTTTCCTTTCTCTTACGCTTTGCTCTGATTGGTGGTTCCTTTGACTTCCATGGACACCCTTTTTTCCTTGCGTCCAGCGTACTCGCCGATAAAGGAGCCATCCTCGTTGAACTGGGCGTCCTCATCCCCATAGTCCACCAGGCTGTCCCCACTGTCCTCTGCTTTGATCTGTCCGCTCAGAGAGTGCTGGCTGCCCTTCAGTGGCTTCTCATCGTTGTCACTGTGTCGATGGCACAAAAACAGGGGATTTAAAATCCACCTAATTTCACTCATGGCTTAACTCAATAGGCTTTACTGGTGAGGACAGGGACACAAGCAGGTTTGAACCCATAAAGCTTCAATGAAGAGCTTCGGTGATTCTGGCAGCAATGTCTACCTCTGACTGATGGACAGAGGAAAAATGATCAAATATGTCAAGAGTACTTCAACTCTACATGTACAGTATATCCATGTACTGTATGTGACAATGAATGGGATGATTTAAAGACGACAGGGTATTGATGTGGATGTCGGGCTGTTGTAGTGTACAATTATAGTGTGCTTCAGATTTTGGAGCAAACATACAAGAAATGTGCTTTCCCGTGGTCTGACGTTGGGGGCCACATATTTTAAGAACCACACACACCACTCTAGTTCTCAACTTTACCGTGACCATATGGCGAAAGATGTCTAGGCTACTTTTGATTCAATTTAGGTTCTGAGTGTGAGACTACTGATTGGAGTGGTGTGCGGGTCTCTGAGTTGCATTCTTTGAGTGTGTTCTGAATCGGACCAGTGGAGGATTAATGAATTGAGCACAGATATTATTGCCCCGGAGATGAGCTGCATTCAATTACACAGATTGGTTTTTAGCCTCCTGCTAGGTTGTGTTGCGGCCAGGCAGCCATCCTTCATTGAGCTCCATTCAGAAACAATTAGTAACATCTGAACAATGAGGCTGTTACTGCTAATGAGCTGAGCTCTACCACCACACGTCTACCTAATCACAATGCACCATATAGGGTGATACCACATCGACATCACGAATTCGTCAACAACAACAGTTGCTGTTTACCACATACATGTTAAAGCATACATGCTACTCAGCACATCGCATGTCTCGAACAGGGATGTCTGTGAGGGTCCGTGTATAGCTCATGCATGTGGGGTTTTCTTTTAAATCAGGAGAAATGCACAGATAGAATTATATGATTATATGATGATTAATTATATGATGTGATACAAATCAAAACATTGGGTACAATGAATTCTCGATGCAATGGTGGTTGGAGGTGTGATTTACCTGTATTCACAGAAGGTGTCATCATGCATACCCTGGGATTCAAGGTCTGGGTGGAGGTCCTCTTTCTCCTTTACTGCTCAGAGAGAAAGATACTTATTTAGGGTACCATGTATAACATTCCATAACAGTTTTTTTTACCTTCCCTTACCAAAAAAACAGGTGAAATGGCTGCTTTCACATGTTGAGTTTAAATTTCACAATATATTTTGTCTTGTCCATTTACCCTCTGAATGGCACACACACACACACACACACACACACACACACACACACACACACACACACACACACACACACACACACACACACACACACACACACACACACACACGTCTTAATTGCCTCAAGGCTTAAAAATCCTTCTTTAACCTGTCTCCTCCTCTTCATCTACAGTGATTGAAGGGGATTTAACAAGTGACATCAATAAGGGATCATAACTTTCACCAGTCTATGCCATAGAAAAAGCCTGTTCATAATGTTTTGTACACAGGTTGGAATGCTACTTTGAAATTGTGAAAATGGTGACGATGCCATTTTAATGTAAGAGCTGTTTGAAAAGACAGCCTGAAATATCAGTCTGTTATGGTGGGATGGATTTTTTGGCCTGCCGGGTGACATCACCAGGTGGTAAATTAGTTATTAGACCAATGAGAAAGAGATTTCCAAACCTCTCTGCCAATAACTGCTAGTTTCCAGTTTTCCCCTTTCCACTCAGACCACTTCCAGACAGTCCTAGCAAAATTCTTGCTTGAGAAATTGCTCTTTGCTCATTTTTCTTTTTGCCTATTTGAATTGAAAACAATCACAGTAAAGTATTTAATTGTTAACCATAAATTATTGCTATTAAGATAAAAACAGCTGCATTGGACCTTCAACGTGTGAAATTCACATTTGCAGTTTTACATGTAAGAAAACTCTATGTGTAAATCTCACCTTCACATGTGGAATTGCAAGTTCACATGTTAAAAACAATCCCATTAAAATCACATTTGCAATTTCACATCTAAGAAAACTCCACATGCCTATCTGAGTATAATAATTCAAGTTAAAAACAATTATTTCTGTTTTCTGAGCCATCCACTCCATTATTAGTCCTCCATGGTGTTGCATTGATATACATGTATACTTAGCGCTACCACTAGGGAGAGGCATTCAGAGTGTTACTGCCGCAAGAGTGTTGGTCCATGACCATTGGAAGAAGCCCAGTGAAAAGAACAGAGAAGACCGCTCTCTGTGTCTCATAATTATTTATCCTGGTTATATATATATATATATATATATATATATATATATATATTTTTTTTTTACCTTTATTTAACTTGGCAAGTCAGTTAAGAACAAATTCTTATTTGCAATTACATCCTAGGAACAGTGGGTTAACTGCCTTGTTCAGGGGCAGAAAAACAGATTTTTACGTTGTCAGCTCAGGGATTCGATCTAGCAACCTTTCGGGTACTGGCCCAACGCACTAACCACTAGGCTACCTGTCACCACACTTGTGTCGTTAGCATGTGATCAATGGATTCAAATGTAATAAATAGTAACCTAAAATACAAATCATTAGCGTGATTAATATGTACACATGTAAATACACTCAATATGAGCCCTTGTTTAAACAAGTAAGATTCTCCCATTCACATGAGTGTAGCCAAGCTAAGTAACTAGCTAGCTAGTTCACTTTTGTGTGCAAGTCAACGAGAACAACATGGCATTTCAGAGGATATTGTTGTTATCTTTATAAACAAGGGCTCATATTGAGTGTATTTACATGTCTACATATTAATCACTCTAATGATTTGTATTTTAGAAGGTTTTATGAAATTTGTATCCAATGGTTGTATGCTAACTAAAAAAACGCTAGCTAGCTTAGTGATAGGTGATAGCTAGCCTTCGATGTTGTCCTATTTAGCTATTTTTCGCTTGCTATTGTTAACTGTCCATTGGTTTTTGTTACATTTAATAAACAGGCCTAAAGGGGATTTTTATGTATTTGAAAGTGTGTGTTTGTTTGTTTTTGGAATGAATGTAAACGGATACTTTTGATTTGGAATTAGGGCTGTCAGAGTTAATCAGTTAAACTCAAGTTAAAATCGTGATTAATTGCATTAATCAAAATACACTGAATCATCCAAAATACATCCTCGATACAGCTAAAAACAACCATGCTAAGTCAAAACAAGTTGAAATTGAGGTTAAAGAAAGTGTGCTTTATCAATTTAGCTGATTTTGCTAACTGTTACTTTGGACAAAATCAAGACGTCAATGCTTTTTATAAAAGCATCTTAAATTACAGCAACTTGACAAAAATGTTAAATGTTTGACTGCCCTATTCTGAATTGAACAGTCAATATTCAGAGCTTGTGAGAAATGTATAATAAATATACATTGGAAGAGAAAAAGTGTCGACTCGCTTGGTTTAATGGTCATGACGTTGGCTTCTCCCGTTGGAGACACGGGTTCTAATGAAACATGTCACATGAAAAATAAACATGAAAAATGGACATGTCAAAAATCCATGCAGTGTCCGAAAACCACGTGTCTGACTCATGTGGTAAAAAAATTGCTGTAATTTGTTTTTTCGCACAAGTGTTTATTTTATTTTGTATTTTTTATTGTAATGCTTGATGAAGACACAATAATGTTCTGTTAAAACGCCTTACAAGTTCTCTCACATTCTGAAGTAATACCATACTCAGTGCTTGATGTCAGTAACATTTACAATATGAGTAACAACTAAATCCTCATTTCAAAGTGGGAAGCTTACTATCAGTGAAAGTGCAGGAGGTAGTGCTTAATGAAGGCAACACAGAACAAAGCCCTGTGATTTAGACTGTCTTTCTGACATGATAAGCGATTAGCTGAGACCAATAAGTGTATAAAGATGAAAGGTACTGTAAAATCCCCCCCATCCCCCACAGACAGGACTGGCATTAAGATACCCTGGCTGGTCCTTATGGCATCACCCCACCACTGGCATGTGACCATAACATTTGCATATCTTCTGTGTATTTTCTGCATTGTATGCTTTGTTATTCAAATTCAGCATATTCCAAATATGATATGCTGTATTTAAATGTTATGAATACAAATGCATATGCTCCCATTAATTCAAGTTCCCATTATACTCTAAATATATCAGCGTTGACATTTTGAGCAGTGGTGTGATGTATATTTCTACAAATAATAACACATCAGCTTAAGTATATCTATAACGGTGTCCAGAGTGATGTATCATTTCTCTTTTGTAACGAGAACTCTAAATGGAAATATAATGATGCCTTGTGTAATGATTAGTTAACATTCATAAGGTGCAGTGTGTGTGTGTGTGTGTGTGTGTGTGTGTGTGTGTGTGTGTGTGTGTTTGAGAGTGAGCACCTACCAGCATATTTCCCTCCTTTATTTCTGTTGACAAAGCAGGCGATTAACACAATGAGTGTGAGGACAGCCACGGCACACATCAGCCCGATGAACCAGCCCTGGGTGGAGATTCCTCCATGGATGCTTGCCAGACCTGAGGAGAACAACAACACAACTCTTTGACATTGACTTGACCCTGCCTTTCCCGAGGACACTTAATTGAATGTTTACATCGACAAAGTCTATCTGATGCAGAGGCAGAGAGGCAGCAGGTTACGCTGAAATGGAAATGTACCCGTATTAATATTAAACAGCTAATCCCCTTGTCTAATTAATCAACTGAAGAGGCTGTTCAAACAGAAATTCATTCACCAAGTCACACAGAATTTTTTTTTTTTTTTTTTTTTTTGGGGGGGGGGGGGGGGATCCTATTGACACTGAGAAAACCATGCATGACACCTTGAGACACGTTCAAGGACAATGGTGCACCTGCATAGACCTAGTACTCAATAAGACATCAATTGGTTGTGGTGCTGATGTAGGTGGGGGGTTGGATGAGGGGGGGGGGGGGGGGGGGGAGTTTGCTTCTTTTCTTGTGGCATCCCTGCTCACCTTTATCCCTGGTCCTGATTACATCTTCAAAAATACTAGAATTATCAACCCAGTTGTTAGTCATAAGGCGCACAGTGTACGCAGTCCCAGGCTCCAGCCCCTCAATGATGTGGAAAGTCTTAGAGGTGTTTACTGCCTCAGAGATCTTCCAGTTACCTTTACCTATAAGGTGCACAATCAGGGAGGGTTAGTACTCATGAGGGGCGAAGGTTCAAGGGTTAAAGTTTACTTACAGAGCGTTCGATGAAATAACACAGAACAACATTTCTAGCATGTAACGTTAACGGTGATATGGAATACAGATTTCTCAGATGTTACCAATACATTCAAAATCACCTTAAACATGTATCACTGTAAAATAGACTACAAATGGACAGAGAAGTAATATGTGCTTACGGTTGTTCACATATGCAACATAAAACTCTGAATCGGTTTGTTCGCTTCCTGGAATCCAGCTGATATTTGCAAAGTTGTCACTAACTGAGGAACTAATATTCAACAGGGCTGGGACTGACAGACAGATGAGGGGGGGAAAGGGGAGAAAGGGCAGAACAGGGTTAGTAAAGGACAGTAACGAGAAGACAGTTTACATCCACACCAAAAAACAACAACATTGGATCGGAAGCTGGCCAGAGAGTTGTTGATTAAGTCAATCCATTTGCTTATGTGTTTCATTCCTAATATTACTGTAGGACACAGAGTGAAGGCTTATCAACAGTATTTCATGAATCAATTGTAATGAAATTGCCAAAGGAAAACAAGAATGATATGGAAATGTTTTGACAAGGAAAGTCCGCAGAGCTGAATGGAAATCTATAGATAGCACGCATCCACTGAAACCTGCAGACGAAAGAACAAAGCAAAACCCTGCTTATTGACTCCGCGTGTTCATTTTCTTAAGCAATACCACTGACTGCTCTCCCTTTTCAAATCAGATAGATTTACCCTGCTGCAATACATATGTACTGTACACTGAGTGTACTAAACATTAAGAACACCTGCTCCTTCCATGACAGACGGACCAGGTGCATCCAGGTGAAAGATGTGATCCCTTATTGATGTCACTTGTTCAATCCACTTCAAGCAGTGTAGATGAAGGGGAGGAGACAGGTTAAAGAAGCATGTTTAAGCCTCGAGACAATTGAGACATGGGTTGTGTGTGTGCCATTCAGAGCAATATAATGATTGAAGTGCCTTTGAACGGGTATGGTAGTCGGTTTGAGTGTGTCAAGAACTGCAATGCTGTTGGGTTTCCCGTGTGTGTCAAGAATGGTCCACCCCCCAAAGGACAAATCGAGGCTGTTCTCAGGGCAAAAAATACACAATATTATAATGTCTTGTACAATCAGTGTGCAGACCCCTATGGAGAACATGTTTAAGATGTGGAGGGGTTCATGTAGAAGGGTCCAAGCACAAAATGTAGCTTTTCTTCTACAACAGTAAACACTTCAGTGGGAATGTTAAATATCAGAGGTTAGTAAGTCCCTTTGCCTCACTGCAGGTACACTGTACTCAGGTACACTGTGGTGAATACATTAGACAACAACAGACTAATAAAGACTCTGAAGACTCTGATACTCCAAGAATAAATCAAAGAACCACTGCACCTGGAGTGATGGTGAGAATCATGCATCACTCCATATTGCTAAAGTTGGTAAAAGAAAGCTATGGTTTGACCCGGTCAACAGCAACCAATCCCCTTCATTTCCCTCAGGCATACATGCAAATCTGTGACTGTCTCCTGCTCAGGTGTTACTATTTTCTCAGGTGATAATTCAGTACACAAGGACACCTGTGTCTGTGCTGCCCATCCCTGTGAGCACAAATGACACACCGTGGGTAATGCTGATGTATGACTTCGTAACTATGGTAATTCCCATCATTCGCTTAGTATGATGACTAAGTGACACGGGGCCTGACTAAAAATATCCCAGGGCTTGGCGTGTTTGTCACCGCGCTGCTCAGCCTGGTATTAAAGGCTGCAGAAAGCATCTGCTGTCACAGCAGGGAGCGCAGCCCTGGCCCTGCCACAATGCCTGAAAGATGGCTCTTCAAAGTCAGGGAGTTCTATAAAAGGAGTGCCCCAGTACACAGAAATATTCTGATCTACAGCTTTCAACAGCTTTCAATTTATCCACTTATCTCAGTCCCCTAAATATTACCGTCTCTTTAAGAGCTCACACCTCCTCCTCACTCTGCCTGGCTAAGCCGACACTTTCCTCAGCTCAAATGGTGCTATGGACATTTGCTTGCCCCACAGCACTATTGTTGGTTACCCAGTTGAAGGTTACATGGAAATGTTCAGGTGACTGTTTGGTCAATATTCTGCTGTGTAAAAGAGGACTGGGCCCCCCAAAAAATCAATCCTTGACAATTAGACATATTTGCTCTATTTGAACTACAACACACTACACTCACACCTCCGGGTATGGAATAGATTCAATAACGTGACTGTCTGTTGATGAGCTTGTTGAGCCGTTTGCTGGACTTTAACTCAACATCGATGCGGAGGCTAGTTTTTCATTGATTGAAGTTAAGCTCAAAATAGAGGATTTGTGTCATAGCGATCACTAGAGTTGACAGTTTTTCCACCTATGACTATCATGACCATACGGAGCACAATTGGTGATATGAATACCTATGTTGGAATGGGTGGCATTGGACACGTGGGAGACTGCAGTGCTTGGAGGTGAGGGGGAGGCAGACTGGCCTGAAAAGAAAGACAGATCTTGAGATTATTGGCTATTTTTTGGAGTGAAGGAGGGGGAGCTACTGTCTACTGACTACTAGTAGAATTGTTAGTACACTACAACTATAGGTAAAGTGAACTGACATTAGTTTCTAGTCTACAGATATGTCTACTATAATGACCAGTCAGGGTGGTTACTACTACAGAGCAATGCATACCATCAAAGAACTAGGAAACAAGGTGTCATTTCTGGCTAGATATGATCATTGGTAATCATTTGTACTACAGGAAGTGACTATTCCACTGTTCAGTTTGAGGCAAAGACGCCATCATTTGAACACTGAATGACACTACAATAGAGATGCCTGTCTGATATCCTTCCTGTATGTTGCACTTAAAGCTTAATTTGATCCCGTTGCTTTTGTAATACAGGTGGCATTGATCCTGCCGTTGTTAGAACACAAGTCAATATTCATTTAGAGATTCACTAATGAGATCGGATTCATATGAATTTATAATCAGGATACTCATTACCATTTGTTATTGCAGAGAAAACCACAAACTTTGTCTGAAAACAGGGGAGTCTGTATTGGTCTACTAATGAAAGGAGGCATCAGAGTGCTCAGCGCTGATGGCAAGGGCACGCAACAGACAAGGGCAATTATTCACAGATGAGAGGAGTATCCGCATCATTTTAGTTTCGTATTTGTGTGAAATATTAAAAAGGTCTTAATTGTTGCCGACATCAGATTCAGTAACTTTTGCTAAATGCCTGCTTGACCCATTCAACCATGGAGCCAGGCAGGGCCAGGAGCTGTCTGGAGCTGTCACCTCCCACCCCGTTTATCAGCCCTTTATCCATATTCATGCTCTCACAGCTAGTCTATGTTAAAGAAACTATAGTTGACAGAAATCATGCTAACAGCTATATGAAAAGAATAGCACGAGTCTTTCTCAGAAATGGAAAGAGAGAGAGAGAGCTACAGTTCTACTCAACTATCCACCAAGGATGTGATACAACTAATGAACTGCCGACTCATACAGTAATACATCAACATAGTTAATATACCCGAGGGCGTGACTTGCGACAGCGTTAGACTACAGTGGTTGTTTTTTACTGCACATGAACAGAAATCTACATACTGAAGTTGACAGTGGATACCGCTGTTGAAGCTGGTGAAGAGAGGAAAAAGAAAAAAGGAAAGCATTGCCAAGCAGGTACATGTATTGAAAGTTGTTGACATTATGTTCAATAGCATAAGTTAAACGCCTTAAATATACTGAACAATAAAAACAACTGTAACATGCAACAATTTCTAAGATCTTTCTGAGTAACAGTTCAAATAAAGAAATCAGTCAATTGAAATAAATTCATTAGGCCCTAATCTATGGATTTCACATGCCTGGGAATACAGATACCTTTTTTTTTTTTTAAGTTTGGTGCGTGGATCAGAAAACCAGTCAGTAGCTTGTGTGACTACCATTTGTCTCATGCAGCGCGACACATCTCCATCGCAGAGTTGATCAGGCTGTTGACTGTGGCCTGTGGAATGTTGTCCCACTCCTCTTCAATGTCTGTGCGAAGTTGCTGGATATTGGCGGGAAATGGAACACACTGTCGCACACGTCGATCCAGAGCATCCCAAACATGCTCAATGTGTGACATGTCTGGTGAGTATGCAGGCCATGGAAGAACTGGGACATTTTCATCTTCCAGGGAATTGTGTACAGATCCTTGCGACATGGGGCCTTGCATTATCATGCTGAAACATAAGGTGATGGTGGCGGATGAATGGCACAACAATGGGCCTCAGGATCTCGTCACGGTATCTCTGTGCATTCAAATTGCCATCAATAAAATGCATTTGTTTCCCTTTGTTCACAACGTTGACATTAGCAAACCGCTTGCCCACACGACGGCATACACTTGGTCTGCGGTTGTGAGGCCAGTTGGACGTGGAGTCTTATGGTAGAGAAATTAAGATTCAATTATCTGGCAATAGCTCTGGTGGACATTCCTGCAGTCAGCATGCCAATTGCATGCTCCCTCAAAACTGGAGACATCAGTGGCATTGTGTTTTGTGACAAAACTGCACATTTTAGAGTGGTCTTTTATTGTCACCAGCACAAGGTGCACCTGTGTAATGGTCATGCTGTTTAATCAGCTTCTTGATATCCCACACCTGTCAGGTGGATGGTTTATCTTGGCAAACGACAAATGCTCACTAACAGGGATGTAAGCGAATTTGTTCCGAAAATTTGAGCGAAATAAGCTTTTTGTGATTATGGAACATTTTTGCAATCTTTTATTTCAGCTCATGAAACATGGGATCAACATTTTGCGTTTATATTTTTGCTCAGTGTACATTTGCATGGCATAGGGAAAGCATATGCAGACACCAACCGCAACATAAGCATGAAAAAGACACAAAATGTTACCCTACATAAATGTGTGTAAATGAAGTAGGGTTCTCTTATGGGGACAGACGAAGAAACATTTACAGGATATGTATCACAACCGGCCCGTGATTGGGAGTCCCATAGGGCGGTGTACAATTGGCCCGGGTTTGGCCGGGGTAGGCCGTCATTGTAAATAATAATTTGTTCTTAACTGCCTTGCCTAGTTAAATAAAGGTTAAATAAAAAAATAAGTAAACCAATCTAAACATGCATTCTCGCAGCACACCAAATTTGATGTTTTTAATTCATCCCAGAAGCCTGCTTACTGAGATTGAATAGGATGCTATGTTTTGTTATACTGTACATTTATTTCAACGTGAAAGCCCTTACAATGCAGGTGGCCTATCAGTTATGAGCGTTGGGCCAGTAACACAAAGGTCGCTGGTTTGCATCCCTGAGCGGACTTGGTGAAAAATCTGTCGATGTGACCTTGAGAAAGGCACTTAACCCTAATTGCTCATGTAAGATGCTCTGGATAAGAACGTCTGCTAAATTACTAAAATATGCTATTAGAGAGGAACCAAATGAATTATTACTATTGTTGGACAGAGGCTGTGTGTGTTGTGGCACCTCAGAGTACAGTACAGACTCTCCATTACAAATTCAAGTGCACTTGCTTATTTTCATTAGATTATAATTATATTTGACTGGTGCCACCCCCTTATCTACACTCCCACAGACTCAGAAGGGTACATATTACTTGTGTGAAGTAGAAATGACATATACTGCGTTATACAATGAAAATGATGTATCATGTGCATGAACCAAACATACTGCAATGGCGGGCAATTGACTTACCTTACCAATTCCTATATAATAATACAATATTATATAGAAAATATACAGTTTCACTTGCCGAAGGCAAATCTCTTCTCCAGCTGGTTGTTTCATAGCTTGCTTTCCCTTTTAAATCAATAAACACTTGCTCTTTTATGACAATGATGAATGAATCCCCTTCTCACACCCTTATGATATTGTTTAACCACAAAAATTACTTAGATAGAGATATGAAAAGCCTGGCAGATGGAGCCAGTATCATATTCCCTGAGCTAATACATTACTGAAACGGCTTGGTCATCTACAGAGTACCTCATCCCAAAGTCTGGCTATCACATCTCACCATTACCCCCAACCCTAAATCCATGCCCCCTTTCTCTCCCTATAGAACCTCCTCCAGCATCCCCCATCTGCACAGGCAACATCCTGGCCTTTGTGACTTACGCGCTACAGGTGTGGTGGTGCTCTCCTCGCTGACCTGGGGCCCACAGCCCACCCTGGTGCAGGAGCGCAGGTAGAACTTGTACCTGCTGACGGCCTCGAGGTTCCGCAGGACACACGAGGTGGTGTCCGGGCTGCTGATGTCCATCGACTGCAGGACACCCACCTCCTCTGTGTCGTTGACTAAACACACACATAGACTGGATTAAACATTGTGTTGCTATATAAAATGGACACAGAGGTGTCTCTCTGAAACACCAAGGAGAAAAGAAGCCCATGATAGATCATTTGAAAAGGACACATGATATCTTGGGGGTTTGATGAATACATGACCACGCTATGTAAGAATGTACAACATGTGATCTGCATTGTGAGTTGGTTCAGCCCTCCCTAGCGGTGGAACTGGCCCTCAGTGTAACAGTGTAGGTTTCTGTGAAACCTGTGAAAAATGTAGTTAGCAAGGCCCTCTAAGAAGCTGGGCTTAGCCCTGGAACAGCTGTGCAGCAGCCTTTAAATTCCTCTGGTGCTTCCTCCCGGTGCCATGCTGACAGCTGTGTGCATTATCCTCAACATTTCACACATGAGTTCCTTCAAGGGGACTTCAAAGACCACTCACTTCAAAAGAGTCCATCAGCTTCATCACACTTGCACAATGTAAACGTCCCTTCTTCTGAAATACAGCATGACACGTTTGGCCCTCTTGTGCAGCGGCAAAATCCCAAACCTTTAGTGGGAGTTGCTGTGCAATGCCGTCTTTAAAACGTTGTAATTAGCCTCATCATCATTATTGTTTCAGGCCAGGGGTTGAAGAGTGGGGCACATACACACGCACGTCATGTCCAGTGACTGTTTCCTTTGGGATTAATCTGGGTCGTTGGTTGTGGTGAAGGCCCCAGTGGACGGTATCGGGTCACTAACAAAGACCTTAAAAGGCTGTGACACGCTGGCCTTGGTCAGCGCTGCTGGGGCCGGATCATGACACACCACACAGGCCAGTGTGTCACACCCCAACCCGACACTGACCCCTCTTTCCACCAAAGGGGGTCAATTCCGGGTTATACGATCAATAAATCCTACTGGATATCCACTTCCATGCTTTCTGATGCCATCCAATAAAATACATTTAACATTTAGTTGTATTCAAGCCTCATTACTTTAATCTGAGTTTCCCCACATTGGATCATATTCTCATGCAACCACTGAGACTTAAACCTGTGGATCACAGCTCTGCACGCATTTTCTCACATTTCTATAATAGGGCTAAAGTTGAACACCAGCTGTAGGAGCTAAACTCTAAAACCTCATTAACAACGCGCTCAGCAATGAGCACCATTCACAAGCACAACATTATCTCCTAGTGGTAAGATCAAGGAATCGCTGGTCCCTTTGAATGAAGGTAGGCTGGTGCATGTAAGAGACTGCAGTTCAACGGGGAAGAGGAAAGAGTTGTACACACTTAGCTGATACTCTAGCCGGTATCCTGTGACGACTCCATTGGCAACCAGAGGAGGTTCCCAGGTGAGGGCGACGGTGTGCTTCTGAACATCTGTGACCCTGAAAACAGGGTTTTCCTCTGGAACTGGGAAACAAAAGAATATACAGGTAGTAAGCAGTTTGACAGTGTAGCACAATAATCGTGTCTCTAGATAGTTATTTTCTTCTTCCACTGGACGGTACTGAATCAATATGTTCCACGGCACCCCAGACCTCTCCCCTCATGTCTTACCTCCCTCGGGAGTTTTGAAGTTGACGGCGTGGCTGCCTGGCCCGTTGCCTCGCCCGTTGAAGGTCATGACGATGAGGCTGTACTCAGAGAAGGGCGCGAGCCCTGGTACCATGGCATGGTTCCTGTCCCCCGGGAATGTCAGCGTGTGTTTGTTCCCTTGAGTCTTCTTTGAGTCCAGCAGACTACGCAGCCGCCACCAGTTTATCTGACCGCCATGACAGAGGGGAGACAGTGTTATAGGTCTAACAGATCATAATTACGTGACAAAAAGACAACAGCTCATAAATAGAAAAATGTATTTTTTCCCGCGAGTGTAAGGGAACAGTGAGCTGCCAGCAGTAGGGAGACAGAGTTGGGTAAGGGGGCCAGAAGACTCAGCGAGGTCAGGGTCTCTCCTTTTAAACTGTGTCTTTAAAGCTACAGGGCTGTTTTGAGGAATTACCCTGTAGCCTCCCAGATGTCCATGCAGCTTTTCCTTGTGAACGCGCGTCCAGCTGACCTTGACCAGCGAGTTGTTCATCACCTCCACCGCCACATCATCAGGGGCCGCGGAGGGGACTGCAGGGCCAAACACACTCACGTCACAGTCCATTCAGCCCGTATGTCACACGGAGTACTGTAAAGATCAGCCCAACATGTGAAGGATGAGCTCAGCTTTACAGTGTATGATCCACCAGATCATGTGTGTAGTATTGGCAGGGTTGAGTATTTAGGTGCTTCAAAGCTTTACCTCTATCAAATAATAATCTATAGATCAGTGACTGCAATCTAAATAACGTGATATACCAAGGGGGGAACTAGTGTTGGGCTCACTGCTATTGCCTAAGCGATGATACCAGGCAGTATGACAATAAAGGAGTACAAAGCTTCTAAAGGAGGACAACACATTGTTAACAAGGTTGAGATGGTACATGTGACCTGAGGTTACATCCTGAGGGCAAATCCAAAAGAGCGCTAAAGATAAAAGATAGAAATAAGAAAGTGCATGGAATGAAATGGTTCTAAAAGAGAGTTTTCACTTTGGCATGAGTGAAAGGGTACATAGGCCCTATAAAGTGACGCTCAACCAAGCTACGAGCCTATATCACAAAGCAAACATTGGATTTCATCAACTACTCTGGCTGGTGGGTTAGGATTCTGCTCACAAATCTATAGCACTTTTAAAGAAGAAAGAGTCCAGATTTTAAGGACTGGAGCCAACCACACACAAAGCTGAATGGTACATACGGTACTGGCCTTATACATCTGAATTGTATTATTATTATGAAATTCACATACATTCTTTGTATTTACAAGGCTGTAAGATTTTATTTTTAAAAAAACAACAGTAGTCACTCACAGTCCTCTCCAGAGTAGCCAGTCATCACTTTGGGTTCAGGTCCCCATCCCTGGTAGTTCCTCGCCTGGATCCTGACCTCATATGGCACAAACGTGGGAGTGCCCTTCACCACAAACGAGTGTCTTTTCACCACATGCTCGTGCCAGTCCTCCTCCACATCCTGCCGTTTATAGCTCACCTTATATTCAAGGCCTGGCCCATTGTGTTCAATGGGGGACAATGGCTGCAAGGGCGAGGAATGTAAGAATAGCAGTAACACACAGATTATTACAATTTAATAGGAACTTGAACAATCGAGCAAGGAGCTCTTTATATTTCCTTCTACATCCCTGGCTATTTTGAGGTTATCATGGCCAAGCCCATACACATGGATCCTAATATTTGATCATATAAAATCAGTAAAACAATAAGACAATTGGCTGGGTGCTGGCTCCAGGGAGCTGCGAGGCACCCCTCTGATATAAGGAGCAGTCTAGGACTTCACAGACTGTAGAGATTATAGAGCGATCTAGCGCTTCCCTCACAATGGCCTGACCATGATGGGAAATAGAATAAGACACTATTATCCACAAAAGCAAATCATTAACAATGAGGGAGCTCATACATTCAGAAGTTCAGGTTGCATTACTCTGCTAGGACAGGAAGATCATTTGTGGGGGTGAGATTAATCTTTTTACAATAAAGCAGAATTTATTACTGTATTACTGTACTCCTCCATTCCTTTTCACTTTCTAATGAAAGGTTCACAATGAACTGCTTTGATAGCTATCCCATTCACTATGACCCATCAAAAATAGGTTTTCTAAAGTTATACATCACAATACGACACATCAAAAGCAGGGATATTTGATTTATTTCTGAGGGATAACACTAAAGCTTATTTTCTCTATGAATAAAGAGAGATTCTTTGATTTCCCCAAAATGTAAGTGCTGTGAAATAGTCAATACTCGGAGGGGTGCGTACGTACGCAGGGAAGGAACATTAAAGGAACCCCATTCTGTTTCTTACCTCCCAGTTGATATCCATTTCATGTGCCAAATGACCTTCGATTTTAATATTTTCAGGGTTCTTGTCAGGGGCTGGTGGCAGAGAAGAAATATGGATTTCGCCAGAATTGAAATTGTTAGTTAAATAAATCTCCTGTGAACATGTGCACATGAGAGACCTAAGAGTGAAATCAATTATCTCAGATGTTTGAGTGTTTCAAAGTTCAACGGGCGGTAGAGGCCGGTCAGAGGATAAAACATAACTGGACTTCCTACCTGCAGGAGGGGTCTTGTATCTTTCTGTGGGCTCACTGGGACGCCCCCTACCCACCGCGTTGACTCCAGACACTCGAAAGCGATAGTCAACATGTCCATAAAGTTTGAGGACTGCCGAACCGTGATTTCCTGGAACTCTCTGAAGCTCGTTCCAGTTCCCTGGCTCCCACTGGCTCTCCTCATACTCAATAATGAAGTCTGTTCACAGGGTGAGACACACAGACCAGACCCCAATCTGCCCAAGCCCTTTGCCAAAGGGGCTGCTTATCTAACAGCCACCTGCGTAGCAAACTCTTCAGACCCTGCACTAAGCAGGAAACTTGTTCCCCCCAAACAAATACGACACATTTGTGTTGGAATGTTGACAGGAGACTTACACAATAATAAAGAACTAATTCAATTTTCTTAGTAAATATGTGCCATGTTATTATCATTGTACATACTACAGGCCTGCTGTTCCCTAAATCACACAAAGCAGCTGAACTTTGTTTGCAGAGCCAGACTATTACCAGTGGTTGAGCTGTTGTGGTCATCCCCAGGGATCCATTTGAGCTTCACACTTCTGCCCTTGTGTTCAGACAGCACCAAATTCTCAGGTGCATCGGGGACATCTGTAAAACACCACAACGACATTACTTTGATAACACACAAAGACATTGTATCCATCAGACTGTTAAACAGCCATCACTAACACAGAGAGGCTGCTGCCTACATACAGACTTGAAATCATTGGACACTAACAAATGGATCGCTAATCACTTTATCAATGCCACTTTAATAATGACAGTTACATATCTTGCATTACTCATCCCATATGTATATACTGTTATACCACCTATTGCATCTTGCCTATGCCGCTCGGCCATGGCTCATCCATATATTTATATGTACATATTCTTATTCCATCCCTTTACTTAGATTTGAGTGTATTAGGTAGTTGTTGTGGAATTGTTAGATTACTTGTTAGATATTGCTGCAGTGTCGGAACAAGAAGCACAAGCATTTGGCTACACTAGCAATAACATCGGCTAATCATGTGTATGTGACCAATACAATACAATTTGATTTGATTTATCCTCTGGAAAAGCACCATGACACAGTTAGAGACTGACCAATGGGAAAGAAAGCAAAATGTAAAACTGCGATGCAAATGAAGTAAAGACATTGTTCTGTAAATGCAGAGCTGAGGTCTGAAGACACACGGTGTAATCATGTTCTGCTCTGTGTACCACGCCATGGAATGCTTGGCTTCGGCATATGGATCCATATTGTGACATGCTATGCATTTCTGTTGTGCTCGGGGTCATTGACCAGGTTTTGATGTACAGTATTTGACATATTTTCTCACCCAGCACTATGAGTAGTGCAGAGGCAGTGTCCTGGTCCACTGGAGTTCTGGCCACACACTTGTACATGCCATGGTCTCTGTGGCTGACGTTGACGATCTGCAGTATGCCATCCTCTAAGAAATATCTATCGGCAGAAAAAAAAGAGAGACAACCTATTGATCTGTGCAATCTAAAAAAAACAAGTGAACTTTCCTGGGCTAGGCTTGGATCTGTGACACCATAAGAAAGGTGTCGTCTTACCCAGAATTCTCAGTGTGGTTTAGTGCTATCTCCATATCGTCTTTCTCCCACACGATCTCAAAGTCGCCACTGAAGGAGTTGTCGTACACCGCCAGGCAGGAGAGCTGGGCTGTGGTTCCTATTAGGACCTGCAAGTCCTCTGGGGCCTGGAATATCTTTGTGGGATCTTGGATAGATGAAACACACAACTGCATAAGTTACATGTAAAGAGTTGTGTTTAGGACCCCTCTTTTTTCTAACCATGTGACTTTAGCAGGAAACACTATATGAGGCAGTTGTTCCTCGTCAGGTCACATACTGTATTTAGAAAAACACATGGCCCTAGTTGTGTGTTAAACACATGCCGTCTTGTATTTCGTTTCATACCTTTAACATCCAGTAAGGCAGTTATAGCAGACTTCCCTTCAGTATTCTTGGTGTAACATGTGTATTGGCCCATGTCCTCTTTCTCCACATTATGGATCTCCAAAGATCCATTCTGGTGAACTGTAAACCTTGGTCCCTCCACAGACCCTGTTGAGTCATCCTTGTTCCTGTACAACATGTAAAGCAATCAATTAAAGTCTCCACTTGCAATTTCATTCAATTACAGAGGAACCTTCCTGAGCACTTAAGAAGATACTGCAATAATGCCCCTCAAAGTATTTGTGGAGGTGTAAGATGTTTTTTCTTTCTGCACATTTCCACAGCAAACAGTGGTGCACCAACAGAGAAACGGATCCTGTACTATTTTTATAACTACCTAATGACACTGACACATTGCTGTCTAGTAATGACACATTGATATCTACTGCTCTCTACTGGCCTCTGAGAGGACTGGTTTGAGCTGGAGAATCCTAGTCCAGCATTTGTATGGGCTTGAGCCAATGATTGATGACATGACAAGAAGAGTAGGATGAGTTGGCTGAAACACATTCTGGTCTGGGACCAGGCTATGGTTAGGGAGAGCCTACTCACCAGGTTACAATAGAGGGCGGAGAGCTGAACACCTTGCAGTGCATGACTACACTCTTTCCCTCCACAGCTGAATACTCCAGACCTTCCTCTGTCAGGACCATAGGAGGCAGATCTGTGGGGAGAGACATCCCAGTTAATGAATAATGGTTTGGGACATGAACGAGAGAGAGAGAGATTTATTTTCTAACTTCCATACAGATATGGAGGGATTGAGGAATGGCCCTCCGACTGTACTGCAGTATTGGTTACAAAGATACACTAAGAAGGTCCATTAAAATGTATAGCTAAGATTCAAACTAAGGAGACTGATCAAGCAGACCAAGTGATGTGAAAATGTTACTGTCTTCCATTTCTTTTGAAAGAAAGGCTGGACTGTCACGATGACTGTCATACAATTTTGAAAATAAAATAAAAAATAATAAAAAATGAAAACAAGTGGAACAATGAGTGCCAAATTTAAAATAAATGTGTCTTATCATTTCTAACCAAAACATCCTGTCTGTCTCATTCCATTGTTAACCAAAATAAAAAGCTGTGACTTTGAATCCAGAAACAGTCCGCTTAATAACTTCCTAGTTTGTCACCAGCGACAAACTCCAGACAGTTCTGAGAAGCCAAAGAGAGCACTTATTTTTAATCTGCTCTTATAAAAGGAGCACATTTTAGTGTTGTGGCATTGCATTCTGAAGGGAGTAGAGAAACGTGCTAGCATAGAAATAAATGCCTGGGAGCATGCGGGCTGATCAACAGGGACAGGGGATGTGGGTGGGTAGTCTGGCTGGAGGACTGTGGCGCTCAGACAACCCTTCCTTCACCATGGCCCGAGGGGCTCTGGCGCCAGAGCCGGATTTCAGACCAGAAACACCACCACTCACAGACAGTCTTCCACTGCCTCATGACAATGTCAAGCAACTGGTTGGATTCTTTAGTGCCCTTTCATCATCATACAATTCCATACTTAGTGGGTAACAGAATGGATGAGCACGACCGGTAAAACAATGATGAAGGCTGTGTAGGAACTATTTATTTGTGACCATTAGGACTTCAAGCCTCAGAGGAAAGTAGAGGCTATTTTCAGAGGTAGAGAGTAAAGCCAACGAAGCACCATAAACTTACTCATGATCATGATATTGGCATTGGCCAGTAGGGTTCCATGTCTGTTGGAAGCCTCACATTGATAGACGGCACTGTCAATCGATTTGGCGTTGTGCAAGACAATGGTGTCATCCAACACCTTTCTGTTAGATGCTGGGACCTCTGCAATCAACAATGAAATCCATTAGCTGTGCACCAATTTGCAGTGCTAGAAATAGGACACTCATGCCTTGTTGAGGTAGACTGAGAACATACCCTTAAGAGGTTTTCCATTCACCCTCCATTGGATGGTGGGCTGAGGAGTACCAGTGGCAGAGCACTTGATTTGCACGTCTGAGCCAATCGTACTAAGCTGGCTCTCAGGCTCAGATACCCACTTAGGAGGCTCTGGAAAGTGCAACATCAAAGACAGACATAACATCAGGAAGCAGTGAGCGAACCAGAGCACAGTTTACAACTCTCTCCCAGAATGATGTTTGTGTTTTCTATCAACCTGGAGCCAATTCTCAAATGGTGACTTTTTTGAATCCCTCTTGGACAGCAGTTCACTCAATGTACAGTAGGTGGCACTCTTTCTCATGAAAATGTGTTACTATTATGAAGTACTTGTCATATCAGACTTTATCGAGTTTTCCTACAGTAAAACCTGTAAATGTGGTTTAAGCTAAACAGCTGTTTTCCCAGACACACATAATCAAACTAAGAACCTATTATTTCAACCTTTGTACATTTTTCCCACTTACCTTCCACTGATACATCAAAGGAGTGGTTGGCCTCTCCGTGGATGTTCTTAGCCTTACACCTGTATTTCCCACTGTCGTCCTCATTGACCCGGTCAATGCTCAGGAGTTTCCCATGGTTCTCTATCGTCGCTCTGTCGGGCAGCCTGTGGCCCATCCTTACCCATTCAATCTTGGGTGTTGGACTGAAAGGGGCAGTAAAATGACTGACGTTTTGATGTAGTTGCTTCAAATAGAATGAAGTGTCTAGAAGATATCATGCAGTCCTTTGTAAAAAAAAAAAGAAAATAAAAAAAAAAAAAGAAAGAAGAGAGGACGGTTTACTTACAAGCCCTCGGCAATGCACTCCAGTAGTAGCTCGTCACCTTTCACCAGCTGTGTCTCCGACTTGACACCAGAGGGCATCAGAAGACTTGGTTTTCTCTCCAGGATTGAATTGGCTTTTGAGAATGGAGTAGGAACATTGTTTTTAAGATTAGTTTTTCAAACAAGGCAATGCATGGGTCTAACTCTTGGGACTGCTAACCTACAATGCAATGTTTGGATCCACATATCACACTCTGATATGAAAAAATCGCACGTGGTGTGTTCTAGACAATGATATGGTACGGCATGTAACTTACCACGACCAGGACTGCTACTTGAGTCACTGTTTGAATTTTCTGAAATGAAGGTGGGTAACATATGAAAATGTGCAAAGCATTCATAAAAACTAAAACAATCATGACAGACAATGGGGGTGGGGTAGATTCATGAAAACACCAGTGCCATCAAGTGCAGGGAAAATACAACTTTTGGAGATGCTGCTGGACATTGGGAATGTTCTTGATCGCGTACACGATCATAGCGACGAATGCATTGGATCAGAGGTTGAAGTCATGAAGGTGATCAAAACAAAGCCATTTGGTCAAGCTCTATGCTGTAATAATAAACACACCTAAATCACAGACATGCCTTCTTAGATTGACACCTACTGCTCTTGACTATGACAGACATGGCATTCTTCTGGACGATGGTGCGAATCCTGGGGAAGGCAGCGAAGCAACAGTAGTCTCTGCGGCTGTCCTTCTCCAGAGCATTAGAGAAGAACAGGTCACCGTTCAGACCCATGGACACCCTCTCGTCCTGCTCTATGTGCTGAAGGTCTGAAGAGGGGAAAAGAGGTGGATATTCCATACAAATGTTGGTTGCTTTCGTTTGATCTATCGTGCTTCAATAAAACGGCAGGTGTCAACACAAAGCATGGGACATGACTCAGACACTGTCTTAGGTCTGGCAAGCCGTTAGTGACTCACCGATGGTCATCCAGTAGATCTGTAAAGGAGGGATTCCTTTAGGAGGGTTACACTCCAAAATGACAGGCTGACCCTCCTCCACCTTGATGGGATCAATCTTCTCCTTGGGAAACTTAGGAACGTCTGATAAGACAACACATAATATACACTGAGTGTACAAAACATTAGGAACACTTGCTCTTTCCATGACATAGGCTGACCAGGTGAATCCAGGTGAAAGCTATGATCCCTTATTGACGTCACTTGTTGAATCCACTTCAATCAGTGTAGATGAAGGGGAGGAGACAGGTTAAAGAAGGATTTTGAAGCCTTGAGACAACTGAGACATGGATTGTGTATGTGTAGGTGCCGGGTGCACAGGCTTGTGTCAAAAACGGCAACGCTTTTGCGTTTTCACACTCAACCGTTTCCTGTGTGTATCAACAATGGTCCACCGCCCAAATGACATGCAGCCAACTTGACACTGTGGGAAGCATTGGAGTCAACATGGGCCAGCATCCCTGGGGAACACTTTCGACACCTTATCAAGTCTATGCCCCAACGAATTGAGACTGTTCTGAGGGCAAAAGGGTTGCCTTTCTCTCCAGTAGGTGGCAGTCCTATGATACTAGTGTTTTGTGCTGGTTGTGTATGGAGGTGTTTGTGTTCCAGTGAATTGGATTTTACAGCACATTCTTCAGATTTTGACTTGCGGGAAGAAATACACGTCATTAGTACTGTTGTGCTGCGTTTCAGTCGCACTGAATGGTTGGAGCACGGCCAAATTTTGTCATAGTTCCCCTCGGTCTGGATTTCTTAGAAGATTTATGTACTATGCTTTGGAACAAAATGAAAAATGTACCAAGGGAAATGATGAAGGATAGATCAGTCTCCCTTCTGCCACACAGTCTATATGGGTATAGACGAGAGGCAACTTGGGGGTGGAATGCTCTGGAGCTTCAATGACTTTCTGCCATGGCCAATACAACAAACAGCTCACAATGGAGCGACACAGTCGTTGAATTGAATTCCAGGCCCTGAATCACTTTCAAAGAGCTGTAATGGAGCGCCACAGAGATCAGAGATGTATGGATGTACAGTATACTACTCACGGGGCACAACAAACTCAATCTCCTCCGTTATGGCCGTCCCTAATTCGTTCTCGGCGTAACAGCGGTACGTTCCCTGGTACTCTGTGAGATTCCCAGTGTTGGGGATCACAAATGTCCCAGAGTTGTCCTCCTTGATCAGCCTCGGGTCCTGGTAGGGGTCAAACTCTTCCCCATTTTTTGTCCACCGGTATCTACAAAATCAACAGTTCAATCAGTCACTGATATAATTCAACGTAAATCTTGAAAATATCTTGTGTGTTTCAGCCAAATGTACAGTGTGTTTCGTGTCCAAGGTTGGTCGTCACAGTCTGTCCAATACTTGAAAATCAAACCCTCAAACTCGCCAAATCGACTAGCCAAATGTGACACGCCAAATCGATGGCCGGTGATAGACTGTCTGTCGGGCTGCTAACGAGCTCTCCTGGGCTGTCCCTCTCCCATCTGCTGGGTATGGAATGGTAGAGTAGGGATACTCAGAACTCACTCTGGCTTGGGGTTCCCTTTGGCTTCACACGTCATGGGGAAGCTCTCATCGAAGGGGAAGGCGATCAGAGAGCTGGGGGAGGACTCTGTGATGGTGGGCAGCTGCTCAACTGGAAAACAGACAACAAGGACGACACTTTATGAAAGGTTCCATAGACCCCCTGCAGGATAATAGAATCTCTCACACTCTATAAGGTGTTAAGGTAGGGTTAATTTCAATGATGATGGTATTTCCCACTGGGCACACACTGGTTGAATCAATGTTGCTTTCACGTCATTTCAAATGACGTCAGTGCCCAGTGGGTTCCTTCTCTTACGGTTCTATTTCACAGTGACATACAGCACTGTTTGAACTTGCCCTGCTTTGTCAATGTTTTCTCGTTTAAGTGATTTGACTTAAGAGATTCACTACAAAACTACAGGGGTCAACAACAGTAAAACTAGCGGCATGAGGTCAGGCCCGTATGGCCAACGGTGCAGGTTAAAACTACATGCCACTACATGGATGACAGTCGTCCAAGACAATCCAATTTGAAGATGATGATTGTGTAAATAAACGGGGAGGATGGCACATGAGATGCAGATCGTACACAAGATGACCACATGGTACAGCTGCTGTGGTGCTGAACACTGAGCCAAGAGATTAAGTGAGGACAGACAGGCGGTCAATAATGCTGGATGGGACAGGTCACACCAGAGCAAACTTACTGTTTACATGACCTAAAACTAAAATATCCATGGCGGCAGGAAGACAACAAAAACACAGGCAGAGGTTTAAGCATAATACTGTTTTTTTTGATTGGTTATAGGCCTTTAGAAACATTAGTACTCTAGGTACAACAAAACAGAAGATTGTGAATTGCATTTAAGGAGATGGCGTGAAATGAATTACTCTGCATCAACAGCAAGTGTGTGTTGCATTTTCAAAACCTGTTTGAACTGCTCTTTGTAAGCGGGCCCTTAAGAGATGTTTCTGAATAATTTAGAAGAGAAAACTTGATACTCGTTTCCAAGGAAACTGCAAGATACACAGCCCCCAATACAAGAGAATGAAGAAACCTGATTTAAACAAGCTGAAACTAGAAACCAAACCCCAGTTAAGGATGAGTTTGACCCATGAATATAATTGAACCGATTTTGGCATGGTATAGATTTACAGAAAGTGCTATATTTCAAAGAATACCTGTGGACTGCTTTGACCATTACAGACATTGGAAAACAAAATCAATATACTGTACTTTACAAAAGGTTTATGATATTCTGCACCAAAAGCACGTTGTGGGAAGAGTGAGCACTTACCCTCCATTGGGATGTCAATGGCAGTGGTGAGGTGAAAGGCACAGACACTGACGACCACGCCCGTCAGGAGAGCCAATCCTGGGCTCCACATCGATGACCTCATCCTCATCGCGCCACAGCAGACAACCATCTCGGAGGAAGTGACACAAGCTGCACTCTTCCCACTCTCAGTTCACAACTATGTCCTGCCGAAGACGAAGGGCCTTCAAGAACAACACAGACAAGAGAGAGAGAAGGAATAAGAGAGGCCTCCCATGAATCCAGATCCACCCACGCGTCAGGCACAGCAGACAGTCAGGCAATCCCACACAACGCAACACAACGCAGGGAGAGAACCCCCGGTGACAGAGAGATGCTTAGCCAGGCACAACACACGTTTCCGGCACAGCAGTCACTCGCATCAGCAGGGACCACATTCTGGGCTTAAACAAAAAATCTACATATGAAAGCTCTATATCACACTGTTCCCTTGAGACATAAATTGTTTTCTTGTTTATTGTCTGTTGGAGTGTGTTGGCTTGGCAGTACAACAGGCAGGACAATTTCATGCGCAATAGAACAAGAGTTTAAATAATATATATAAATATATAAATATATATATATATATATATATATGTGTGGCTGCCTGTGGTTATATTAATACACGGCAGATGTTTCCACATTTCAAAGTGAAAATTATGAATTCATTCCACAATGGAGCGAAAGATTTCCATCATTAAGAAAAAAAACCTGCTGCATCGTTCCTGTTCGGTGTCTCTGGGCTCCTCCCTGAATATTCAAAAAGACACAACGACACCCTGTCGATCTAGGAACGCTGCACACGTGGTCCTCAGACATAGCAATAGTCCTCTTCCAAAGAACAGCAACAGTATTTTTCTACACACATTTACCACTCTACACACTGAATAATAAGCAGTTCTGATAAGCAGTTGGTCACACGGTCCGAGGGCACAGGTCATCCTCCACCTGACAGGCCAGTGGCTTGGATCATAAGGCGCACTGTACGGTATGACTAGAGCAAAGGATTGTGGGGGAAGAGCTCTCTGCAGGAATGTCCACCTCGGCGGCATTGTTGTCCACCAGCCTCTGTTCTGTAGTAGAATCTCTGGGGTGTCCGTTCATTTGCCTCCCTCATGTTGGCAGTGACCCAGCTCATTGGGTCATTCTAGTCAGGACTCCAATTAGTTCAATGCAGGGTAGCATAGACCAGACCACATGAATAAAATAAGCAATAAATCACCCACTACAACGGAAATTGCCAAATGATAATGCTCATGGGTCTTCGGGGAGTCCCCACAATGAAACTAGCTGAACACTTCTCATCACAAGCATACAAATCCAGTAATTACAACTGGTTGGAACTGGTGTCTCTTCTCGTGTTGATGATGGAGCTTCCAGTTAATGCCAAAAAAGGGATTTGTATTGGGAGAGGGAATCTGTGTGTGTTAAGCTCTTTCTTTGAGCAGGACGGAGAGAACCAGACCTAAGAGACAGCCACGCTCCAACAGGCCTGGCAGTTTTCACAAACAGCTGGCTTTTTACTGGTGTCTTTTCAAATCATACCGACTGAAAACACTGCTCTTCATTTTCCTTAAAAAAAGAAATATTTTCCCTCAATTACCAACTTCAATAGGAAACACAGAGGTCAAATGGCAGTTCATGAGAAGAAATTGAATAATTGACCAAGGAGTGAGAGTCGATTTCATTAATTTCTTTGTGAGGCTCTGTTTTCAGATGGACACGAACCCTGACCTCTCTCCCCATGCCTCATGCTAATGGTATTAACTCTGTCTGGGGCCTCTGACTCCATCCTGGTTATTCTGACCCAGTGAAGTGACTGAAGTCACCGGCAGAGCCACAGACAACAGTGTGCAATACACCCACCCCTCTTAATCACAATACTAGGCCATTGACTTTTCCTCCAACCTCAGATTGACATGGCTTTGTTATGATCCATGAGTCGGGACTGGAAAAATGCCTCAGGCTTGATTTGCTGCACCCATTTCACTCTTTTCCCACACACTGATTTATGCTGCAAATTACAGATTATAATCAGAAAGTAGGATGCTGTGCTGTGCTAATTGGCCAGCGCTTTCACCGTAGGTTTGGTGAGTTTAAGGGGGAGCTTTTTTCACAATCCCTCCAAGACAATGTGTTCCTCTCAGGGCCTTCATCAACCTAACACAACTTAGATGGATTATGTTCCGTTCAAACTGTGCTTGATCACTTGCCATCTGATTTTGTTCTCCCCCCTCGTTGAGCATTTAGCCTGATCCAACTCGTCCATCTGGTTGAGGGATGTCCATAAAACATACAGACGAAACTGGTGGGAGACGGAGATGTCTTGCTCTAACCCAGCATACAGTATAAGCTACAGGCTAGATGAATCCGTTGAGTGGGCCCGAGGCGAGCCTGCTCGAAGACCGCCGGCTGTTCTTAATCCTCTCCTCCGGCAGAAATAGATGGGAGTCTGAGACTGACGAAGCTGGCGGGTGGTTAAAAGCTACTCACAGTGGGAAGGCCAAAATGAACTCTGACCTCTCTTAGCCGAGGCTCAGAGGACACAGAAGCTGTGCCGGGGTGGAGGGAGAGGGACAGGGGACAATCTACAGCAGTGCCTTAAACTCAACTCGGATTGACTGATACTGTAGAGTGCTGCTCTCACACCGCTCTCCATCATTTACAGTGGGCTACCGGCCAAGACGTGCAAAAACCATTTCTCATTCAAAACGAGCACCAGGCACAAGACTGATAACAGAGGAAATGTAAGAGGCAGGCAGAGAGGGATGTCGCGCCTGCTCCATGCTCGCTCTACCTGCTGGTTCATTTGATTGAGAAGCCCCATCCTCATCATTCAGGCTCCAGGCTGAATCAAAGACACCCATGTCTCTCTTCATAAGGAGATGTTACTGGCACAGTGTTCTGGTTGGCATGCTTTCTATCCCTTCAGTCTCCTAGTTCCTCCATCTGGGCTGGCATGGAATCCTAACCTTGACTTACACGCCAAAGTCAAGGGTCTGTTGATATACTGTATAATTCACTATTTCCTCAATGGCTTTATAACAACGATTTTCTAGATGAGCCATTATCAAGATACATTATTATAGATTATTATCAAGATATAGACAAAGCATTTGGGCTAAAGGAAAATGGTGAAGCTCTTTTGAAGGACTGTGAGGTGTCCTTAACTGCTGCCATTAAAATATGCCATGTTGTTTAACCTCTTGCCGCTCTGTTGTCTGCAGTCTGCCTCCTTCACATGCAAAACTCTGCTGTATGACAGACAGGAGAGTATCTACAGACTCTGCAGTACGACAGGTAAGACAGGCAGGAGAGTGTCTGTGTCTACAGGCCTACTGTAGTTTGATGTGATGCAAAGCCTATAATGGAATTAAGCAGATCCTCGTCTTGTCAAACTGGATTAAAATACTCTCCTCACTAAAGAGCTTTAGTGCAGGAAGACAGTACCACCACACTCCACACACACTCCTGGTAATGCCTCAGCACTGAATACCAGTTAATCACCAAAGTACAATTACAACATTGGGAGAATCGATGAACATTAAAAACAGCAATTAGCCTGCATTTCTGTTGCCAGTAATGATTTATTTTTCATTTTCTTTCCTTTCTGTTTTTGCAAAGTCAATTTCTTATTTAGTTTACAAATGACTTGAGACTGGTTCTAGACCAAAAAAAACAACATAAGGATACAGTTCTTTACTGATGAACTAGGGGTACATTGAACAATTATGTTATGTGTGAAAAATTGCCCTAGACACACACACACATCTTGTTAAAACTCTACAAAAAAAACAACATTATAATTAACTACTACAGTGGACCCACTGGAATATCATAAAAAGCACTTTTATTTGAATGCCATAACTTACTGTAATGTAATCATATTTGCTGTTAATTTGCAATGGGTTCCATTCTGACTTCTGGTGAACAGAGGCAGAGACAAGATTCAGATTCCTCTCCATGCTTGTGGGTCAGAGGAGTTCATTCATTAATACATCTTCAGCAGCAGGAGGAAAACATAAACAAGGCCCTTAATGAGATTAGGAAGTCAGACCAATATTAAATAATAACCTTGCCTAATTGAGATTTGGCTCAATTTCACTCTGCTTTACCATGCATGCAAGAGAGTGAACAGTTCAATTACCACACCATTAATATTGCAGGAGTCTGTCCACTCATGAAGCATAGAGGGGTGAGGGAACGAGGCTATAGGGATTTCGACCAATGTGGATATGGAGTGCTTTCTGAGATGTACTGCAGGGTCGCTGACCTCTGTCCCAAGTGGAGAAATGACAAATGACCTTACTGACTCCATATAAACTGTCGTGACCAGGGACAGTGTGGGACACATCCCCGGTTGACACCATACGACCTATGACCTCCAGGGCACAGGCATCGCTTTTTAACCAGCAATGAAAATCTTGGAGTAAAATACTGGTGTACTGTACACGTTGTGTCTGTAGCATCTTCCATTGGCAAAATATGGGCTATCTGATCATACATATTAAGGAAAAGGATAGCCAAAACATCAGCTTTGTTTTATATCACTTCAAGGTTCCTTTTTGTCTCTGCATTTCCTCACCTGTCTATTTAATCTTTGCTGAGCGATTAGTGTCTTTCATGAGTAAAAGAGAGGTGAAGGTTTTTCTCCTTCTCTAATGAGTTGTTCCATCGTGAAACTCCATTCTGCTCGCTGCTGAAAGCTCTGTTTGCCGAAATATGGAGGCCTGCTGAGCACATTAAGGCACAGCAGGAACAAAAACTGTTTCAGTGCAAATATTGCTGTATTCTCTCCCAATCATTTCACCATTATTCTTCATTTAAAAATATGGTGAGATTTTAACTACATGTACGGGCTAGCCGCTTGTGTATAATTTCTTTGTTGAAAAACACATCACTGTAATTGGAAGCAAATGTGACTGGGAAGTGAGCAACGGGCCGTGTCACACAATGGCTTACTATAACTGGTTTATAAATGAAGTGCAAATCTGAGAGTTCAAGGGTTGAGTGAAATCATGGTGAAGCTGTCACAGCGTCGAGGCAGCAGAGTAATGCCAGACAGAATATCTCAATGTGTCACGTTTCAGGCACTGTAAATTGCTCCTGTGTCTAACTGTCCGCAGAATGGTGAGAAGCCAAGCGCTTCAACTTTTTTCCTCTCAGCTCTAGTCTCTTTGAAGTCCCTAGTCACAGATGGGCGCCCCATGCCCAGGACGATCATCACATTAGTCTGTGATCCTCACCGAGTCGCCAGGAGAGGAGCGTTATGGATTCACAGCCTGGACTGCGGGGACAGGGACATTATTTTGTGTGAACTAACGCAGCGAAGTCCTCGCCCCGTTCATTCACTCCATCTGACTGATGATGGCTATTTCCCAGGATGAAACTGTGGATGAAACTGTGCCACAGCCGGACATGATGGATGGGCCTTATATCCCAAATCCCCTCTTCCATCAAACCCCAAAGCAATTTACTTCCGTCCAACACCAGGAAAGTCTGATTCCCCCAGCGCAGATACAGAATAGCATATTGAATTCCCACAGGCTGGTTGTTACCCTTTTTCCTATCCCCTAAGGTCCATTTTCTCCACATTGAAATTCCTGCCTCCGATCTGTGATTTACCAGTAAAATGCTGTATGCAATCTATTTTGTATTTCCTACGCTCTACAGCAGGACATCTGGACAGCGTTCGCAGGGCGAACTGTTTGAAACAGCAGTCGGAAATGAGTCCTGAGCGTTTCGATCAATTTGTGGTGTTATGGTGTGTGTGTGTGTGTGTGTGGTGTGTGTGTGTGTGAGTGTGTGTGTGTGTGGGGGGGGGGGGGGGGGGGGTAGGGGTTCAGTGTTAGAGATGAAAGATTAAAAGACTTAGATAATGCTACAGATTCCCCCACTATATGGAGATATTTTAAGGGCAGTATGATACTCCTGGCTAAACATGTTCGTTCAAACTTGGTATAATGTTATCACACAGCCTCTTGTACTGACGTACACAGTTCACAATCCTATCAGGCTGTCCTAAAATTGTATATATCCAGAGAATCAAAATTATGCCAAATTTAGTTACTGTATTCTTTTGCCCAGACATTTCTCCTTTCTTTCGAAACAGAATAACCTCAATATTACCATATTCATTGTATGACAACAAGAGATACCCACAAGGAACTACTGAGACAGCTCAGTCCAATACATGAACATCGACAAGGTTGCGTCTCTCCTCTCTTTGAGGTAGAGATCGTCCCGGTGCACCTCAACACACATGCAAAAACCAAAACATTTAACAGGCAGCTACAGAAACACCCCAAGACAAGACATCACTTACAAGACTTAACTTCATTCTCTGCGCTGGTCACCCGCGAGATACATAAGAACAACCGTTCCCTCTGCAGGCAATCCAATCCAAAAGGGGAAAAACAGAGCACAGAACAGTAAATTATCTGTCAAGATCCCGGGGACTGCTCTAGAGGCGTCCCACCCGCACCAGATCCTGTCACACAAGCTGGGGACGGAGTGAGAGAGGCACTGGGACGCATATGTTACCAAAGCCTCTAGCTTGGCAAAGAAGCTCATTAAGCCACTGACAATCATTCTCACAAAGCACGATCTAAAGGCCATTCACTGGCTGTGTACAAAAGACGGAGGAGGAAAAGGGGAGGAATGCATCTTCCATCACCCCCCCCCCTCCCTTAGCGTCCTGACCAGCAATATATTTTCTTCACCTGAAACTTTGCTTAAAGTGTCGTTTTCAAGAGTTAAGCACACATGTTTTACAGAATGCATGCAAGAGCACAGGTGGGAGCAGCAGGGTAGAGATCAGCCTTTGAGTGTTAGATCTCAGGGACCAATCCTCTTTGTAGGCAGGGACAATCTCCTTATTTCTTATAATGCTGGTGGCGATTGTCTCTCGGTATTACAGAACACGAGGCTACAGTATGCCTACAGTACATCTGTGCCCAGGTCTGCTCTTAACTTTACCCACCCGGGCAAAGGAAGCATAATAATCTGTTTGAAGATTATGTTTTGTTTGTTTGACCAGAAGAACCAATGAACCTGTGGAATGAAAACTGGGATTTGTTTGAGCGACTGGTTTAGAAACCTTGATTGACAGATTGGTGAGCACAGACATCATTCCAAGACTCCACAGATGGGGGCCTGTGTGACCTGTGGGGAAGAAGCAGAGAGCAGAGCAGAGAGAGAGTGCTGAGACTGCCGATAAGAGCCCTCCATAGCCCAACAACAGCACAGCCTGTCTCCCATGACACGGGGGGAAGGGAGCGGCACAGTCTGGATGATGTATGGTGTGGATCCAGGTCTGAGACTTGGGCTTTAACAAGGAGAAAGGGAGAATATTAAAAGGGGGAGGGGCAGAGGGTCATGCTTGAATTTGCTGAAAACTGCAAAATAAAAAACGGGCCTTTTTAGGCGGAGCGCTATTTGTGCAGGCCCATGCAAGGTTATTATCACTTGTGCTTCATATTTGCTGACAGTTGGGAAATGGTGGAAATTAGATTGTATACCTTTGAATGGAGACATTAGATAAATGTATGCTTTGATATGTGATCAATACACTATAAATATATTAATTATTAAATTAAATTAAAAGTATTCAGACCAGTTTACTTTTTCCGCATTTTGTTACATTACAGCCTTATTCTAAAATATTTTTAAAAAACATTTTTAAAGTTCCTCATCAATCGAAAAACAATACCCCATGACGACAAAGCAAAAACAGGTTAAGAAATGTTGGCTAATTTATTAAAAATAAAAAAGTTCAATATTACATTTACATAAGTATTCAGACCCTTTCACTCAGTACTTTGTTGAAGAACCTTTGGCAGCAATTACAGCCTTGAGTCTTCTTGGGTATGAAGCGTTGTCAGGTTGGATGGGGCGCGTCGCTGCACAGTTATTTTCAAGTCTCTCCAGAGATGTTAGATGGGGTTCAAGTCCGGGCTCTGGCTGGGCCACTCAAGGACATTCAGAGATTTGTCCTGAAGCCACCTCTGCGTTGTCTTGGCTGTGTGTGCTTAGGATCGTTGTCCTGTTGGAAGGTGACCTTTTGCCCCAGTCTGAGGTCCTGAGCACTCTGGAGCAGGTTTTCATCAAGGATCTCTCGTTACTTTGCTCTGTTCATCTTTCCCTTGATTCTTACTAGTCTCTGAGTCCCTGCATCTGGAAAACATCCCCACAGTATGCTGCCACCACCATGTTTCACCGTAGGGATGATGCCAGGTTTCCTCCAGATGTGACGCTTGGCATTCAGGCCAGAGAGTTCGATCTTGTTTTCATCAGACCAGAGAATCTTGTTTCTCATGGTCTGAGAGTCCTTTAGGTACCTTCTAAAAAAACTCCAAGCGGACTGTCATATGCCTTTTACTGAGGAGTGTCTTCCGCCGGGTCACTCTACCATAAAGGCCTGATTGGTGGAGTGCTGCAGAGATGGTAGAACCTTCCAGAAGGACAACCATCTCCATAGAGGAACTCTGGAGCTCTGTCAGAGGGACCATCAGGTTCTTGGTCACCTCACTGACCCAAGGCCCTTCTCCCCCGATTGCTCAGTTTGGCCAGCTCTAGGAAGATTCTTGGAGGTTCCAAACTTCTTCCATTTAAGAATGATGGAGGCCACTGTGTTCTTAGGGACCTTCAATGCTGCAGAAATAGTTTGGTACCCTTCCCCAAATCTGTTCCTTGACACAATCCTGTCTCGGAGATCTATGGACAATTCCTTCAACCTCATGGCTTGGGTTTTGCTCTGACAAGCACTGTCAACTGTGGGACTTTATATGGACAGGTGTGTGCCTTTCCAAATCATGTTCAATCAATTGAATTTACCACAGGTGGACTCCAATCAAGTTGTAGAAACATCTCAAGGATGATCAATGGAAACAGGATGCACCTGAGCTCAATTTTGAGTCTCATAGCGAAGTGTCTTCATACTTATGTAAATGTCATATTTCAGTTCTTGTTTTTTCATTTGTAAAAAATTCTAAAAACCTGTTTTCACTTCGTCATTATGGGGTATTGTGTGTAGATTGATGAGAAAAAAATGTATTTAATCAATTTTAGAATTGATGTAACAAAATGTGGAAAAAGCCAAGGGGTCTGAATACTTTCTGAAGGTACCGTACATGGAGGCGATATTATTTTCACCAGAAATTCAATTATGATTAATTAATATAAGTGCATTCCATTCTGAGGTAATATTCATTTCAACCTTTGAACTAATTACATGAACACTGTAATATGAAATGTTTTATGGAAATGTCATTTTTTTCACATTGCGTTAGAATTTAAAAAAAATAATCTAATAACTTGAAGGTAGTTTTAAATCAGTATTGAAAAAAGTACCCAATTTGCATACTTGAGTAAAAGTAAAGATACCTTAATAGAAATTGACTCAAGTCAGACACCCAGTAAAATACTATTTGAGTAAAAGTCTAAAAGTATTTGGTTTTAAATATACTTAAGTATCAAAAGTAAATGTAATTGCAAATATATACTTAAGTATTAAAATTATGAATCATTTCAAATTGCTTATATTAAGCAAACCAGACGGCACTATTACAATCCTTCCACCTGACAGGTGTGGCACATCAAGAAGCCAATTCAAAAGCATGATCATTACACAGGTGCACCCTGTGCTGGGGACAATAAAAGGACACTCTAAAATGTGCAGATTTGTCATACAACACAATGCCACAGATGTCTCAGGTTTTGAGGGAGTGTGCAATTGGAATGCTGACTGCAGGAATGTCCACCAGAGTTGTTGCTAGATAATTGAATGTTAATTTCTCTAACCATAAGCCACCTCCAACGTAGTTTTAGAGAATTTGGCAGTACGTTGAACCGGCCACCCGGATGTGAATCCGGCCTCCACATGCGGCTGAGACCAGCCACCTGGACAGCCGATGAAACTGTGGGTTTGCACAACCAACGAATGTCTGTACAAACTGTCAGAAACAATCTCAGGGAAGCTCATCTGCGTCGTCCTCACCAGGGTCTTGACATGACTGCAGTTTGGCGTTGTGAATGACTTCAGTGGGCAAATACTCACCTTCAGTGGCCACTGGCATGCTGGAGAAGTGTGCTCTTCACGGATGAATCCCGGTTTTAACTGTACTGGGCAGATGGCAGACAGCGTGTAGATGGCAGACAGCATGTATGGCGTCGTGTGGGCGAGCGATGTCAACGTTGTAAACAGAGTACCCCATGGTGGTGGTGGGGTTATGGTATGGGCAGGCATAAGCTACGGATCATGAACACAACTGCATTTTATCAATGACAATCAATACTGTGACGAGATCCTGAGACCCATTGTCGTGCCATTCATCCGCCGCCATCACCTCATGTTTTAGCATGATAATGCACGGCCCCATGTCACAAGGATCTGTACACAATTCCTTGAAGCTGAAAATGTCCCAGTTCTTCCATGGCCTGCATACTCACCAGACATGTCACCCATTGAGAATATTTGACTTGCTCTGGATCGATGTGTATGACAGCATGTTCCAATATCCAGCAATTTCGCACAGGCCAAGAGGAGTGGGACAACATTCCGCAGGCCACAATCAACAGCCTGATCAACTCGATGTGAAGGATATGTGTCGTGCTGCATGAGGCAAATGGTGGTCACACCAGATACTGACTGGTTTTCTGATCCATGCCCCTACCTTTTTTGAAAGGTTTCTGTGACCAACAGATGCATATCTGTATTCCCAGTCATGTCCAATCCATACATTAGGGAATAATGAGTTTTTTTAATTGACTAATTTCCTTAAATGAACTGTAACTCAGTAAAATCTTTTAAATTGTTGCACGTTGCATTTGTATTTTTGTTCAGTGTCGTAAAGTAAAGTACAGATACCCCCCAAAAATAGTTAAGTAGTACTTTAAGGTATTTTTACTGAAGTACTTTATACCACTGGTTTTAAATGTGCAATTGAAACGTTACTCTCTAACAACATTGTTGAAATCAATGAAGTAATACACTGCTCAAAAAAATAAAGGGAACACTAAAATAACACATCCTAGATCTGAATGAATTAAATATTCGTATTAAATACTTTTTTCTTTACATAGTTGAATGTGCTAACAACAACATCACACAAAAATTATCAATGGAAATCAAATTTATCAACCCATGTAGGTCTGGATTTGGAGTCACACTCAAAATTAAAGTGGAAAACCACACTACAGGCTGATCCAACTTTGATGTAATGTCCTGAAAACAAGTCAAAATGAGGCTCAGTGGTGTGTGTGGCCTCCACGTGCCTGTATGACCTCCCTACAATGCCTGGGCATGCTCCTGATGAGGTGGCGGATGGTCTCCTGAGGGATCTCCTCCCAGACCTGGACTAAAGCATCCGCCAACTCCTGGACAGTCTGTAGTGCAACGTGACATTGGTGGATGGAGCGAGACATGATGTCCCAGATGTGCTCAATTGGATTCAGGTCTGGGGAACGGGCGGGCCAGTCCATAGCATCAATGACTTCCTCTTGCAGGAACTGCTGACACACTCCAGACACATGAGGTCTAGCATTGTCTTGCATTAGGAGGAACCCAGGGCCAACCGTATGAGCATAAGGGGTCTGAGGATCTCATCTCGGTACCTAATGGCAGAGGCTACCTCTGGCGAGCACATGGAGGGCTGTGCGGCCCCCCAAAGAAATGCCACCCCACACCGACTGACCCACCGCCAACCGGTCATGCCGGAGGATGTTGTAGGCAGCAGAACGTTCTCCACGGCGTTTCCAGACTGTCACGTCTGTCACATGTGCTCAGTGTGAACCTGCTTTCATCTGTGAAGAGCACAGGGCGAATTTGCCAATCTTGGTGTTCTCTGGCAAATGCCAAACGTCCTGCACGGTGTTGGGCTGTAAGCACAACCCCCACCTGTGGACGTCGGGCCCTCATACCACCCTCATGGAGTCTGTTTCTGACCGTTTGAGCAGACACATGCACATTTGTGGCCTGCTGGAGGTCATTTTGCAGGGCTCTGGCAGTGCTCCTCCTGCTCCTCCTTGCACAAAGGCGGAGGTAGCGGTCCTGCTGCTGGGTTGTTGCCCTCCTACGGCCTCCTCCACGTCTCCTGATGTACTGGCCTGTCTCCTGGTAGCGCCTCCATGCTCTGGACACTACGCTGACAGACACAGCAAACCTTCTTGCCACAGCTCGCATTGATGTCTCATCCTGACTCCGTCTCATGCTACCACTAGAGTGAAAGCATCGCCAGCATTCAAAAGTGACCAAAACATCAGCCAGGAAGCATAGGAACTGAGAAGTGGTCTGTGGTTATCACCTGCAGAACCACTCCTTTATTGGGGGTGTCTTGCTAATTGCCTAGAATTTCCACCTGTTGTCTATTCCATTTGCACAACAGCATGTGAAATTTATTGTCAATCAGTGTTGCTTCCTAAGTGGACAGGACATTGTGTTGTTTAATTAAGTGTTCCCTTTATTTTTTTGAGCAGTGTGTATAAAGTAATATACTTTTTAAAAGACCAGTTCACATATCAATGGGGCAGCAGGTAGCCTAATGGTTAGAGCGTTGGACTCGTAACTGAAAGGTTGCTAGATCGAATCCCCGAACTGACAAGGAAAAAATCTGTCGTTCTTCCCCCGAACAAGGCAGTTAACCCACTGTTCCTAGTCCGTTAATGAAAATAAGAATATGTTCTTAACGGACTTGCCTAGTTAAATAAAATGATTGATTTTTATGACTTCCAGAAGACAAAGATGATGGATGCGACCTTAAAAAGTCACCATTTAAGCCTTGTTTATACCTGGCTCTAACCTGCGACCTTTGTCCTGATCTTGCCCACATTATGATTGTGCAATAATTTTCAGAAATATGTCTACACACTGTATTAAAATGTGTATCTTATCCGTCTACTGTGCCTGCATTGTGACCACATTTCCTGGTCCTTTCCTGTATGCAAATTATTTGACAGCTATTATTTCAAAATCATATTTACATATTGAATCCATAAGTCAATGGTGCCACTTGTCAATGATTTTAGAAGGCAGCATAATGATGATTTCAATGTTTTCACTGTCCAGATCCATCTACACTTGTAAGATATCCAGACACAATGTGTGCTTGACCACCTTCGAAGGTGGTCAGCAAGATCTGATCACAATCAGAGCACAATGTGTCCTTTAATCTTCTACACCCATCTAAAAATGTGGGCACAATCAGAACGTGGACATGATCAGGAAAAATGCTGCATGTTAGCACCAGGTATAAAACAGGGATTTAGAGCTGAAGTACTGGACAGTCGGAGGACATTGGCCTCTTGATAATGTGAGCAGCAGATTGCCAGCTCCAGACACTGAGAACACTGACACGCCTCTCCTCTGCAGAGCCAGAGAGACCCAGTGCCAGCCAGGCCCTCCAAGGCACTCAGCCCTCTCTTTGAGCAGCAGCAGGATGAAGCCGCCATTATGGCCACACAAACAGAGGGAAGCCTTATGAACTTTGCACAAACGCTTACTGCTTGGAGCTAGACAGCTCTGGAAGCGAGGGCGATGGGAGGGAAGGTCCCGGGGCAAGCTGCCAGTTCCGAAAAGCTTAGTGTTCACTCACTCAGGCCAGACAAACCTGACATTGTCCTGGGTACTGCCCCGGGGACTGCCTACTCCCCTCTTCTTCCTCTGCTCTCGGCCGCTCCAACCCATTCACACCTCTGTCCCCACAGATTACATGAATGGGACATGACTTGTAGGGGCGCAAAACCAAACATTTATTCACACTTAACGCCATTTGTTAAAATGCCATGGAGCAGGCTGTGGGAGACTCTCAGAGTACATGAAGATCGACTAAAGTCGGAGCTGGAGATACATAAAATGGAAGCTGTAATAAACAGATAGCTCTGTCATCCAACATATTTCATAATGTGACATTGTTGGGATATTTGCTTGAGGGTCTCTATGTGATACAGCTAATTCATAGTAGACACGCACACAACAAAGGGGACATCGGAAAATAACGGGGAAATCAGAAAATAAAATGGAGATATCCTCCAATGATCTTTCTGTGAGAGAAGATGTTTACAATTCCATTTTATTTACAACACATCTCTTATCTCCTTCAGGCAGCGATCAACAATTACTATCCATCTGGCCAGTGTGAGATAGAGGTCTATCTATCCTATCAAGTCAATGTAATGGAATTAGAAACATGGTCCAGACCAGAGTTCCCTCAGGCGACTTGGAATGAAGCAAGAGAGGAGGACACAGAGAGGAGCATAGCCTGCATCAACAACATTGGCCGCACACATCACAGTGCACATGTTGTTCTCACTCTGCCCTGAGAGCAGAGAAGAGACCAAGAGAGAGGAGAGCAGTCTGGTGTGTTCACCAGCTGTGTCTAGCCCTTGTTTAACCCCTATACTCCTAGACATTAGACAGTCGGCTCTTTATATGCTCAGGTGGGTCTTGAGTAGCTCCGTCTGTCCCGTCAAGGAGATCTA